>NW_028234445.1:1056616-1061616 GCF_977035675.1 Penaeus japonicus | reverse complement strand
AACAAAGCGATAAAATGAAGGAAGAAATAACAGATCAATGGTGATAACTAAATAATAAAAATAAAGATAAGAAATCAATAAATAAACAAATAAAAGAAGAAAACAAGCGATAAAGGAAGGAAGAAAGAACTAGATAAATGGTGATTAACTAAATGATTAAAATAAAGATAAAAAAATTTAATAATAAACAAATAGAAAATGGAAATGAAACAAAGCGATTAAAAGGGAAGAAGAAATACTAGATAAATGGTGATAAGTAAATGATAAAATAAAGATAAAAAAATTAAATAAATAAACATAATAAAAGGAAATGAAAACAAAGCGATAAAAAGAAGGTTGAAATAACTAGATAAATGTGAATAACTATAAGTAATAAAAATAAAGATAAAAAAATTAAATATAAATAAACAAATAAAGGAAATGAAAACAAAAACGGGATAAAAGGAAGGAAGAAATAACTAGATAAAAGTGATTGATAACTAAATAACTGAAGATTGAATTTGATTTAGAGTTAGTTATCGGAGTTATGAATAGATGAATTATTTTGAGTTTAGACCAATGCGAGATTGAAAAGAATATATATATAAAGAAAAATAATGAAATAGAGAATAAAAAAGATAATAAATGATTAATTAATCAATTGTTAATCTATTGATGGTCATATAATAATCCAGTATGATAAGTAATTGTAATTTATGAATCATATCAAGAAATTAATTAATTCATATTGATATTCTATTGAATAAATAATCAATATAATGAGTTATCAATTAAATATTAACATTGATTTTGGTTATCAATTATTGATCAATATTTATTAATAATTAATAAGCAAAAATAGAAATTAATCATCAAAAACCCATTATTTAATAATATATTAAGAATTCGAACCTAAAGTTAAGAAGAATAAATATTCTTTATCCCAAGCTATAGTTTAGAATAATTAAAGATTATATAGAATAAGATGCTTATAATTTTATATCTAACTGTGGTATACCTTTAAAAGATTACCTCATGACTAATTGCGCGCGGCAACGTCACGCATATATATATGCAACGCACACACAACACTTAACACTGCCCACGGCACACGGAAAACATATACTCAAAGGCATATAAGCTTACACACCAGCAAACCACATAATCACATAGCAAACACACATACAAACACAAGCAACACACACAAACACAAGCAGTACACACAACACACAAGCAAACACAATACAGACACACTGACAAATAAACGTACATGCATATAACCAAGAAATCACACTTATCACGCATAGCTCTTATTTATGAAAGCTCTCCGCCACTCAGACTCTCACACATAATCACTTATGTGTTAGTCCCTCTTGTCTGTCATCTCCCTCACTGTTCTAAGAGGACACACACGGGTGTGACGTGCTCTCTGGCTGTGGGGGAGAGAAACACACACACACAAACACACACACGACACACACACACAACACACTCACAACACACACACGTAAACCATGTACACGCGATCGCATGCGCGCGCACAACACACACACACACACAGACACACCGCAACCACACACACAAACCCTATAACCGATAAAACATAAACACCTATAAACGCACCCCCATAAACATGGTACACTACATGTACATGTACACTGAAGCATGTACACGCGAGCGCATGCACACACTTACGCAACCACACACACACCCCTACAAACACAAGCAAACACACACATGCAAAAACAACAGTATTCAAATATACAAAAATTACATCTGGTCCCTCTCCACACTAATTACAGAATCCATTTCTTTATTAATTCATTCATTATTTATATAAGTGTGCATTCATTAGCTCTAGGAATACTGCCATTGAAAATATTGCATGGAGATCCATCCCTAACATTTTTTTTATTTTATTTGTTTATCTATTTTATTTATGTTTTTATTATTATTAATTTTTTTATATTTTTCATTTATAAGAACTTTTGGAAAATCAATAGATATATAATAACTTTTTTCCTCCAAAATCTCTCGACAATATATTTTCTCAAAAGTAAACAGATGAAAAAACAAATGCTATTTCTCTCTCAACATTCCTCGACCGTGGATAAGAACAGCACCACCGATGGTTCAATGACAAGAAGTGCCGACCTCTCTCTCCGTCTCTCATCTCGCTCTCTCTCACTCTCCTCTCTCTCGCTCTCTTCCCGCTCACGCTCTCTCTGCCCCCTTCTCTCTCATCGCCTCTATCTCCTTATGTAGTTCGTTCTCCTTTCTCTCTCACTCTCTCGTCTCTTGCCCCGATCTCTCTCTCTCTCTCTCCATTCTCGTCCCCTCCTCTCTCTCTCCTCGTTCTCATCCTTCTCTCTCTCTCTCTCACTCTCTCTCTCTCCCCTCTCAACTCTCTCTCTCGTCTCTCTCTCTCCATCCTCTCTCTCTCGCTCTCTCTCTCTCTGTCGCGCCCTTCTCTCGACTCTTCCTCTCGCTCCTCTCTCCTCTCTCTCTCTCTCTCTCTCACCTTCGCTCTCTCTCTCCTTCACTCTCTCTCTCTCTCCTTCTTTTCTCTCCTTCTCTCTCTCTCTCTCTCTCTCTATCTCTCTTCCCCCTTCCTGCTCTCTCTCTCATCTCTCTCTCCTCTCCTCCCCTCTCTCTCTCTCTCTCTCTCTCTCTCGCTCTCTCTCTCTCTCTACTCTCTCTCTCCTCTCTCTCCGTCTCTCTACTCTCTCTCGCTCTCTTCTCTCTCTTCTCCTCTCTCTCTCTCTACTCTCTCTCTCTCTCTCTCTTCCTCTCTCGCACTCTCTCTCTCGCTTCCGTCCTCTCTCTCTCTCTCTACTTCTCTCTCTCTCCTCACTCTCGCTCAGTAGCTAGCATCTCTTTTCCTCTCTCTCCTCTCTCTCTCTCCTCTCGCTCGCTGCGCACGCTCTCGCGCGAGCTCTCTCTCTCTCTCTCTCTCTCTCTCTCTCTCTCCTTCTCTCTTCTCTCTCTCTCTCCTTCTCTCTCTCTCTCTCTCTCTCTCTCTCCTTCTCTCTCTCTCTCTCGCTCTCCTTCTCTCTCTCTCTCTCTCTATTTCTCTCTTTATCTCTCTCTCTCCTTCTCTCTCTCTCTCTCTCTCTCTCCTTCTCTCTCTCTCTCTCTCTCTCTCTCTCTCCTTCTCTCTCTCTCTCTCTCTCCTTCTCTCTCTCTCTCTTCCTCTCCTTCTCTCTCTCTCTCCTTCTCTCTCTCTCTCTCTCTCTCTCTCTCTCTCTCTCTCTCTCTCTCTCTCTCTCTCTCTCTCTCTCTCTCTCTCTCTCTCTCTCCTTCTCTCTCTCTCTCTCCTTCTCTCTCTGTCTCTCCTTCTCTCCTTCTCTCTCTCTCTCTCTCCTTCTCTCTCTCTCTCTCTCTCTCTCTCTCTCCTTCTCTCTCTCTCTCTCTCTCTCTCTCCTTCTCTCTCTCTCTTTCTCTCCTCTCTCTCTCTCCTTCTCTCTCTCTCTCTCTCTCTCTCTCTCTCTCTCTCTCTCTCTCTCTCTCATCCTGTCCTCTCATTCTCTCTCTCTCTCTCTCTCTCTCTCTCTCTCTCTCTCTCCTTCTCTCTCTCTCTCTCTCTCCCTCTCTCTCTCTCTCTCTCTCTCCTTCTCTCTCTCTCTCTCTCTCTCTCTCTCTCTCATCCTGTCATCTCATTTTCTCTCTCGTCCCTCCACCCAAACCCTGCTTTATGTATCTGTCTGCCTGTCTATCTCTTTATCTATTATTTATTTATTTATTTATTTATTTATTTATATCTGTTTTATTTATCTATTTATTTATTTATTATTCATTTATCTGTTTATTTATTTATTCATTTCTTATTTATCTATTTATTTATTTATGTCTGTTTATTTATCTGCCTTTATCTCTGTCTATTTCTTTATTTATCTTTCCTTATCTGTCTATCTCTTTATCTATATTTCTTTATCTCTGTCTAGTTCTTTATCTTTAAAAACAGCCGAGGACATCAAGGCTGTGCAAAGAAGGAAGGAGAAGTGGGAAAGAGGAGAGGTAAAAGAAGGAAGGAGAAGTGGGAAAGAGGAGAGGTAAAAGAAGGAAGGAGAAGTGGGAAAGAGGAGAGGTAAAAGAAGGAAGGAGAAGTGGGAAAGAGGAGAGGTAAAAGAAGGAAGGAGAAGTGGGAAAGAGGAGAGGTCAAAGAAGGAAGGAGAAGTGGGAAAGAGGAGAGGTCAAAGAAGGAAGGAGAAGTGGGAAAGAGGAGAGGTCAAAGAAGGAAGGAGAAGTGGGAAAGAGGAGAGGTCAAAGAAGGAAGGAGAAGTGGGAAAGAGGAGAGGTAAAAGAAGGAAGGAGAAGTGGGAAAGAGGAGAGGTCAAAGAAGGAAGGAGAAGTGGGAAAGAGGAGAGGTCAAAGAAGGAAGGAGAAGTGGGAAAGAGGAGAGGTCAAAGAAGGAAGGAGAAGTGGGAAAGAGGAGAGGTAAAAGAAGGAAGGAGAAGTGGGAAAGAGGAGAGGTAAAAGAAGGAAGGAGAAGTGGGAAAGAGGAGAGGTAAAAGAAGGAAGGAGAAGTGGGAAAGAGGAGAGGTAAAAGAAGGAAGGAGAAGTGGGAAAGAGGAGAGGTAAAAGAAGGAAGGAGAAGTGGGAAAGAGGAGAGGTAAAAGAAGGAAGGAGAAGTGGGAAAGAGGAGAGGTAAAAGAAGGAAGGAGAAGTGGGAAAGAGGAGAGGTAAAAGAAGGAAGGAGAAGTGGGAAAGAGGAGAGGTAAAAGCGCTTTTGACCGAAGCAGAAGCATTGCAAAAGAAAAGAAGGAAACTATGGAAAAAGGTGAAAGAGAAAGATACAGCCACGAAATTCTCAAGCATGATGAAGCAAGGGAAAGTGTCAATGGCGACAAGAACATTGGCACTAGATGATGCAGCTGGCACCCTGCCTCTAAATGACACCACGCGAGAGGCACTCAAGGACAAACGCCCTCTAGCGAGAGAGGCCGCTCCTGATACAATGAACGGAGGAAATGACATCCCACCGCCACCAGCACTATTTGACAGAATAACGGGTGAAGACA
>NW_028234445.1:1046616-1051616 GCF_977035675.1 Penaeus japonicus | reverse complement strand
TCTCTTTCCCTCTCTCTCTCTACAGCTCTCCTCTCTCTCTCTCTTCCTTCTCTCATTCCTGGGCCGTTCTTCTCTCTCTGATCGTCTCTCTCTCTGTCTCTCTCGATCTCCTTCTCCTCTCTCTCTCTTCTCTCTCTCTCGCCTCTCTCATCTCTACAGTCTCTCTCTCTCTCTTCCTATTTATCTCTACAGTCTCTCTCTCTCTCCCTCTATACAAGTCTCTCTCTCTCTACACCAGTCTCTCTCCTCTCTTTCAGGACGCAAAACATTCCCTGGTTGGGATGCTGGGGCTGCCTGGCTACCTTGGCGGGCATAGTCAGCGCCAAGCTGGCTCGCGTTCTAGAGACGGAGGGGAGGTTACTTCCCGACTCCTAAAGTACCTCTAGGCTGCTCGGTGCGAGTGCACATAATGGCTCCAAGAAGACAGACGCGTAAACACGCATTCTGCACAACATTCAATCCTTTCAGAGTTGAGCTCGTTGTGCCGATCCCATACACGATTGACCCATAATCTAACTTTTAGATCTAGTCAGGGATTTATATAACAAAATCAGTAAAAGGACTTTCTATCAAGCTCCCCATTTGTGTCCGTCAGAAATGCACTTTAATAAGATTGAGTGCTTTGTTGACATTTATTTCTTTAACTGACCAATGTTGGTCTTTCCAAATTCAATCTCTACTATCAAAGAGTTAGACCAAGAAATCTAGCTGAATTTTTTAATAGGTATTGGGTGGTTGTCTAGATAGAGGTTTAGCCTGGATGTTATTGGGCTTTCTCCTATGTGTAAAGTGACCACGACGGCCAATACCTCTTCTCTTTCCTCGCGGAAAACTTAAAACCCCACTGGAGGTCCCTACCCCCGCGTGTATCTGGAATCATAAAATCCAGTGCCAATTGGACTGATTTGCCGAGAACATCTGCATTATTGCTGGAGTGCCCATTAATGCACAATCATCGGGCCGGCCGGTACAGTGAGTATTTAAGATTCCGAGGAGGAGGAACGTTTGGCGGATGGGTAGGAAATGAATATGTCATTTTCGCGAGGGACTTTGCTTCATACTATGAAGGACCGCTTGATTTTAGAGATTTAGACATTGTTCGTGGGGAATTAGATCAGTCACAAAAATAATGATGGATAGGTCATATTGAGACACGTCCTCTGTTGCGGAACCCGTTTTCGCCTGGACAAAAATGTCCGAGGAATGTGACATTGTCGGAAAATAATTTGGACAGAAAAGTTCGGTTCTGTCAGATATGAAATTTTGGATAAACAAGGCAATTTCCACGTAATCCGAAAGCATAAAGTTTTCTGAGTAGGCCATGTCGCCATGTACATGGGTCGTAAGGCGTTTTTTCTATGTCTAAAAATAACTGAAAAAAAAAATGCTTTTTTGGCAAATGCCTCATGAATATGACTTTCCAGTTTTACTAGCTGATCGAGAGGTTTGAAAGCGCGCACTGGCTCGTCAACTAGTAAACTTCCTCTGGTATTTAAAAAATTTCAATAGCCTAACTATTAAACAAATTCCATTTCCTATGACCTTGCATAAGCAGCTTGTCAACGACAATTGGGCGGTAAGAGATGGCGGATCTGGATTTCCCCCTCCTTTCAATATAGCGCTTGACCCAGACGAGATCGGAATGATGTGGCGAGAGTGCCATGAATTTGGAAAAGTCTGCTTTTCCAAATATCATTGTAACATCTGTTCGTCTGTAGACAGACGTAATCAATGTCATCATGATAGAGTGCTTATGAGCATCTATCTCATTAACGAATATTAATCTCGAGGTCTATGGGCCTGGGGGATGTATCCTCTCTACAGGCCTGTCATAAGGGCTACGGACAACTCATTCATACCGTTGATGTTCTTTATTAAATCAAGGTTATCTCCTGGGGCAAAGTGAAATTTGGTTGCACGTCGGCTGGCGTCCTTGGTGGTCAGAATGCAGGATTGTAGTTTTTCCGAGCTGCTTATGTGTATTAAGAGAACTGCCCTGGCGGATCTAGTTAGCAAGGTCCTCTAGGGGGAATCATATTCATGTTCCTTCATCATGGAGTGATGTGTTTTGATTTTTAATGATGTTCTTTTATTATTGATTTTGTTGACAGTGGACCAAACCTCCTGCAATGCTGGTATTGCGGGTATTCGTAGAGACAAAAGCTTCGCCCAGGAGTTACTCTTTTGGCTTGGGTGCTGATTGTTTCTTCGGAAGCACCTGCGTCTCCGCTTGTTTTAGGTGGGGCCGACGCAAGTGCTCGTTTGTGATAGTGATTGTGGGAAAAGCCTGTAGGACCTATTTCGTTCACCTATAGCGCCCTGCGGCTTTTCTGGTGTCCACCATGGAACTCTATGCTTAACGCTATCGAGTCGAAAGGTCGTCTTAGGCGATGGGGCCATTGCTGCAAGTTTATTATACTAGTTTGAAACACTGCTGTTACTTTATCAGTAAATGGTTTTCTCCAACAACTTCGAGCGGGGAAGCATCCTTGTGAAGGCGACCCAATCTGATCTTTTTACGGTTTTACTAAAAGGCCCCTCGTGGCGAGTTAAGGATACTCGTGCAGGTCCCCTGGGGAATGGCTGGGGCGAAGGCACATCACTAAATGCAGCTGTTCACATGTGGGGATTTGGACGCGTGACAGAGCCCTGGCACAGAGATGAATTGTGTCTGGATCGGGATGGTAGGGGGCCATGGTGGATTGAGGAGAGTAGAGAGGGTGGGGTGGGGGTGGTGGTTGGTGTGTGTGTTGGTGTGGTGTGTGTGGGTGGGTGTGTGGGGTGAGGGGTGGGCTGTACCCCCATGGGCAATATTGGAAAGCCGTTTATTGTTTTGTGCTTGCAGTGAAATACAATCGATCTGCAATTGTGTTTGTGACAAACTGTTTAACAAAGTATACATAGTTATCTATATCAGTATGACATAGATAAGAGATTTATGTAGTTCTTGTATAATATAATATATATCTACAATTTTGATATTGGAACACAATGTATATATCTATTGATGTTGTCCAAAGTTATGAAAAAAGAGTAATAAAAAATGTTCAGGATCCAAGCATTATGTTCAATGGCATATTCTAGAGAATGGAAGCAATTTGAGATTCTAAGAAGAAACATAGCTGCCAACTACTGACTCGGAAGGCTAAATGGTGGTGACGGCAGTAGTCCAACACGTATTCCATGGGGGAAAAGGGAAGGAAACTCCCCGTGTCTCGGACAACTGATTGATTGTTCCTCTACAATACAGTGTGACGCACAGTATGTGGCCAAATTTACCATACGGATTGTGTTGTGTGTCAAGAAAATCAGTGGCGACCACGCGTTTAGTGGGACACACAGGACTCCGCTGGGTCTCCGGAGCAGAGTGCAGCCCTACGCTGATTGTGAGCGCCAAAAACGCCGAGCATAATCATGCAATTGCATTGACCAAGCAACGTGTGCAGGAAGATGGGTTCCTAAGCTCACACAGGGGGCAGGAAGAACGTTGTTTCCTCTGGCATTACACACATATATATATTAATATATATGAAATATTTAATATATATTATATATATATTGTAATAATGATATTAGATATATATTATATAATTGTGCTACAGTTGTCACTAACACAATTGAGTTTGTATTCACTGCAAGCAAAAAATAAAGGATTTTCAAAGATTGCATGGGAGGTACAGAACACCTCAACACACACACACACACACACACACACACACACATCACAACAACACAACACACACACACTCTCTCTCTCTCCTAAAGCCAAATGGGCCAAACTACAATCAGTCAGAATCAAGCTTTATCTGGCCAGGACTATGTCACGCGGTTCAAAAACATCCTCATGTGAAACAGCTGCATTGTAGTGATGTGCTTTCGCCCAGCCCCATCCTCCAGGGGAATATGCACGAGTCGAGTTTCCCCTTTTATCGCACGAGGGGAAATTTAACGTAAAAAGAGCAGATTCGGGTCGCCTTCACAAGGAGCGTCAAGCTCGAGTTGTTGAAAACCATTGATGCTAAAGTAAAACTGTGTTCAAAATGTATTATAAATGCAGCAATGGCAACCATCCCTAAGAATTCTTCGACAGATAGCGTTTAAGCATAGAGTGTCATGGTGGACACCAGATTGCGCAGGAGCGCTATGTGAACGAAATAGGGCCTACAGGCTTTTCCAATACAATAATATAATCAAACGAGAACTTATTCGCAATTACAAAACAAGCGAGAGCTAGGGCTCGAAGAACAAATTCAGACAAATGCCAAAAGAGGGACTCCTTGCGAAGCTTTGTCTCTACGAATATTAACATAGGGCAATACCACACTATGCATTGCAGAGGTTTGGTCCACTAAAATAGGTTCGTAACAACAACAAATCAATAAATACATAAAGAACATCATTAAAAATCAAAAACATCACTCATGAGGGAAATATAGGAAATGAATATGATATCACCCTTAGAGAACATTGCTTAAACATAATCGCCAGGCATTTCTCTATCATACAAGCAGCTCGGAAAACTACAATCCTGCATATTCCTGACCACCAAGGAAGCAGCCCCCTACGAGCTGTCAAACCACAATTCTGTCACTGTTGCCACAGGAGATAACCTTGATTATAATAAAGATCTGAACTATGGAATGAGGCTTGTCCGAAGCCCTAGAAGCCTGTAGAGGAACATCTCCCAGGCCCCGATGAGATTCGATTATGAGATTGATAAAGCATCTTAATCATGATGACATGGATTTAAGTTGCTAGAAGTGTACAATGATATTTGGAAAAGCCAGACTTGTTCCAAATTCATGGAAGCACTTCGCCCACATTCATTCCCATATTGAAAGAGAGGGAGTGAAATCCCAGATCCGCATCTCTTACCGCAACAAACCAATTGCGTTGACACTAGCTGCTATATGGCAAGGTCATCCAGGAAAGAATTTGGGTAATTAATAGTCAGGTTCCACTATTGCATTTTTTTTTAAATTACCAGGAATTTACTAGTT
>NW_028234445.1:1036616-1039116 GCF_977035675.1 Penaeus japonicus | reverse complement strand
AATAACATAAATAAACAGATAAATGAATATATAAATAAATAAATAGATAAATAAACAGATATATAAATAAATAAATAAATAAATAAATAGAAATAGATAGATAAAGAGAGTAGACAGGCAGGACAGATACATAAAGCAGGGTTTGGGGTGGAGGGACGAGAGAGAAAATGAGATACAGATAGATGAGAGAGAGAAGAGAAGAGGGAGAGAGAAGGAAGGGAAAAAGTACGAGCACTGAGAGAAGAGAGTGAGAGAGAAGGAGAGAGAGAGAGAGGAGAGAGGAAAAGTGAAGAAGGAAGAGAGAGTGAGAGAGAGAGAGAGAGAGAGAGAGAGAATATAGAGGATGACAGGATGAGAGAGAAGAGAGAGAGAGAGAAAGAATGAGAGACAGAGAGAAGAAAAGAAGAGGAGAGAGAGAGAGAGAGAAGAGAAGGAGAGAGAGAGAGAGAAGAGAGAGCTGAGACGGACGAGAGGAGAGAGAGAGGACTGAGAGAGATGAGAAGGAAGAAGAGAGCAGTGACGAGAGTGAGAGAAGAGAGAGAGAGTAAGGAGACGAGTGAGAGAGAGAAGGAGAGAAGGAGGAGACAGAGAGAGAAGGAGTGAGAGAGCGTGAAGGAGAGAGAGGAGGAGAGATGAGAGAGGAGAGAGAGAGAGATGAGAGAGAGAGAGAGGGACGAGAGAGAGAGAGAGAAGGAGGAGAGAGAGAAAGAAGAGAGAGAGAGCAGAGAAGGAGAGGAAGAGAGGAGAGAGAGAAGAGAAGAGAGAGAGAGAGAGAAGAAGGCGAGAGATCAGAGGAAGGAGAAGAGAAAGAGAGAAGGAGAGAAGTAGAACAGAGGAGAGAGAAGAGAGAGAGAGAGAGGGAGAGGAGAGAAGGAGGAGGCGAGAGAGAAGGGAGAGAGAAAAGAGAGAAAGGAGAGAGAGAAAGGAGAGAGAGAGAAGGGAGGAGAGAGAAGAGAGAGAGAGAAGAGAGAAGAGAGAAGAGAGGGAAGAGAAGAAAGAAGGAGAGAGAGAAGGAGAAAGAAGGAGAGAAGAGAGACGAGAGAAGAGAGAAGGAGAGAGAGTGAGAGAAGAGAGAAAGAGAAGAAGTTAGATAGAGAGAGAATAGAAGAGAGAAGATGAGAGAGAAAAGTAGAGAGAGAGAAGAGAAGAGAAGAGAGAGAAAGAGCAGGGTAGAGAGAGAGGAGAGAGAACGGAGAGAGGAAGAGAGAGGGGAGGAGGGAGAGAGAGAGAGAGAGAAGGAGAGAGAGAGGAGAGAAGAGAGAGAGAGTGATGGAGAGAGAGGAGAGAAGGAGACGAGAGAGAGAGAGAGAGAGAGAAAGAGAAGGAGAGAGAGCGAGCGCAAAGAAGGAGAGAGAGAGAGAAGGAGAGAGAGAGAGAGAGGGAAAGAGAGAGAGAGAGAAGGAGAGAGAGAGAGAGAGAGAGAGAGAGAAGGGAGAGAAAGAGAAGGAGAGAGAAGAGAGAGAGAGAGGAGAAGAGAGAGAGAAACAGGAGAGAAGAGAGAAGGGACGAGAGAGGAGGAGAGGAAGAGAGAGAGAGAGAGAAGGAGAGAGAGAAGGAGAGATAGTGAGAGAGAGAGGAGAGAGAGAAGAGAGGAGAGAGTGAGAGAGAGAAGGAGAGAAGGCGAGAGAGAGAAAGAGAGAAGAGAGAGAGGACGAGAAGGAGAGCGATAGAGAGAGAGAGAGAGAAGGAAGAGGGAGGGAGAGAGAGAGAGAGAAGGGAGACAGAGAAAGAGAGAGAAGGAGAGAGAGCCGGCGCGCGAGCGGAGTGCGCGCTCTCGCTCGCGCGCGCCGCCCTCCGCCCGCTCTCTACTTCGCGCCGCGCCCTCTCGTCCGCTCTCTCCACCTCTCTCTCGCTCTACTTCTCGCGCTCTCTCTCTCTCGCCTTGTCTCGGCCATCTCCCCGCTCTCTGCGCTCGCCTGCTCTCTCTCTCGCTCGCTCTCTCCTTCTCTCTCCTCTCGCTCGCTCGCGCTCGTCTCTCTGCCTCTCGCGTACGCCAACAAGTCAAGCACCATCCTGATGGATCTGTCACACCCCCGGACGAGGCTGAAAGGAGAGAGAGCGAGAGAGTGGAGTGATGGACGAGAGAGAGAGAGAGAGAGAGAGAGGAGAGAGAGAGGTCGCACTTCTTGTTCATGACATCCGGTGGTGCTGTCTATCCACGGTCGAGGATTGTTGGAGAAGAAATAGCATGCATTTCGTTTTTTCATCTGTTCTTTTGAGAAAATTAATATTGTCGAGAGATTTTGGAAAAGTATTATAATCTATTGGATTTATCCCAAAGTTATTATAAAGAAAAATAAAAAATTAATAATAATAAAAAATAAATAAAATTAGATACAAAATAAATAACAAACATGTACAGGATGATCTCCAAGCAAAATATTTTCAATGGCAGTATTCTAGAGCTAATGAATGCAACTTAATAAATGAATGAATGAATTAAATCACAAAGTAATGGTTTCTGTAATTAGTGGTGAGAGGACCAGATTAATTTTTGTAT
>NW_028234445.1:1019116-1029116 GCF_977035675.1 Penaeus japonicus | reverse complement strand
GTGTTTGGGTGTATTTTTTAAATATTATTGTATTAATGATCTTGTTTTTGTTTGTTTGTGTGTGTATGTGAATGTACGTATATGTGAGTGTAAATATGCAGAATCGTGTGTGTACGTTTGTGCGTGTGTCTGAGTGTATATATGTGTATAACTTTGAGTGTTTGAATGATTTGTGTATGTGTTTGTGTATATATGTGTTTTTGATTACGTGTGTTTGTATGTGCAAGTATGTGTGTTTGAGTGTGTGTGTGGATGTCTGAGTGTGTCTGTGACTATGTACTCACGTTTTTGAGCACCCATATGTGTATGTGTGTGTGTTTTTTATGTTTGTATGTGCCATGCATCTTGTGACATTTGAGTTCTGTTCCTAACTACTATTTCTATAGTTCAAGATTATTACTAATACTGTGAAATAATCCGTGTTTTTCTGTAACAAACAAATCAAATATAAACACAACACAGAGAAGAATAAGTCAATTAAATAAGTGAATAAGATATAAAAACACTGATATTAAAATTGGCTGGTGTGGATTGCAAAATCTCAAATACTAATAATTTTCATTGTTACTACTGTTTTTTTTTTCTTCATTCATTAGCATTATTGTCATTATCCTTCTTATCATTAATATTATTTTAATTAAAGGTATTGTCTTCCTCAGAGCTCGTTACCTCCAGCACCAACAGCCAACGGAATGACATCCCAAGCAAGCAATGTGGAACTTGTAAGTACACAGCCACAGGCAGACATGCTGAGGGAGGGAGAGAGGGAGAGAGAGAGAGAGAGAGGGAGAGAGAGAGAGAGAGAGGGAGAGAGAGAGAGAGAGAGAGAGAGAGAGAGAGAGAGAGAGGGGAGGGGGAGAGAGGAGGGGGGAGTAAAAAAGGTAAAAGGATAACAGATGAATATAAAGAAAGTGAGGAGAGAGAGACGACAGGGAAGAGAGGAAGGGGAAGAGGCAAGAGAGGTGGGAGGAGAAAAGTAAACAGAGAACAGACGAAGGGGAAGAGAGAGAAAGAAAAGAAGAGATAGAAATAAAGAGAAATATAGATGGAGAAGAAGGCAGGAGAGAGAGACTGAGTGGGGTTGAAAGTAGAAAGGCAGAGATAAATGGAAAATGAGGGACATGGAGCAAAAGGAGAAACTTGGATAAATAGACAGGGTGTAGGGGAAAGCATAGAGATGACAGGAAGAGAAAGGACTAGAATTTCATAGATGAAATGAGATAGACGGAGTTAGGAGATAGCGATAGGTAGAGAGAGATAGAGTTAGAAATGGATAGAGAGAGAGAAATTGGGGCCTTTACGCACTGTACATCAAAGCTACAACACTTGCCGATATGATTATATGGTGTGTAAGAACACAATGAACTGAAAGGTGCACAGACATTGACAAGGATTCCTGCTGAACAAATCGAGAACAAAACAACGTAGGAAAAGACAGGAAAGCGAAAAGTTCTTGGGCATATTGGTGTTTTTTCCTGTTTTCTTTTGTTGTATAGGCATTAAGATGCTCGTCCATGTGGAAGTGGGAAGTCCTGACCATAGCCTTTCCCTTTCAGCGTGCTCTGGTGAAAGCAGGCGACGCCGAAGGGCTGCAGACCGCCCTCGGCTCCCTATCTGTAGGCGCCCTCTCGACTTTCTTGGGTGACACGGATTTCTTTGGTAAGCCAGCAATAGCAATCTTTTTAGAAAGTCCATTTCGACATTTTCGTGTGTGAAGTAGAATTAATTAGGTCTTGGCTTTTGATGGTCAGAGATGCTGATGACGAGATTCACAGTTTTAAGAATGTGAAATTTGAACTATGGAAATGGAATATGAATTACCAACTGCTGCAGCTTACATGTATTTAACAATAAGAAAATGAGGGAAGCAAATCTGAAGAACCAAACTGACATATATTTATTAATCCCTTTATCTTCTTTGACTCATTTCAATTCCAGATGCATTGCTTTTTGAATAGTACAAATTTGATGAGCAGAAAAAAAAAAAAAATGTTGTGAAGGATGTGGTTTTCTTGAAGGTAGGCTTCTTTCATGCAGTTAACACAGGCAAAGTGTAAATCTTCTAAATTGATTCCTTATTATTATTATTATTATTATTTTTATTATTATTATTACTATTATTATTATTAATATTATTATTATTATTATCATATTTCCCTATATATGTATATATACATATGCATGTATATCTGTATACACATATATTTACCTATGTCCATATATTATACATATACATAAAAATATGTATTAATATATATATATATATATATATATATATATATATATATTAATACATATTTTTATGTATATGTATATATATATATTATATATTTATATATAATATATATATATATATATATATATATATATATATATATATATATATATATATATATATATATATATATATATATATATATATATATATATATATATATATATATAATATATGTATATATATGAATATATATTTATTTATATATATATATATATATATATATATATATATATATATATATATATATATATACATACATATATATACATATATAAACTCTGAACTGTTTCTCACTCCAAAGTTGGCCTATACATAAATATATAAGGTAAATTTTCCGAACAACGCCGCGTCGTTAAATACCACGAAAGTGGTATCGATGGATTCCTCTCAACCTCTACTATTCATATATAGTGAAATTAATGAGCGCTTGCTCCCCTGGAGCCCACAATCTGGGTCCCGATAGTAGGGGAGGGCATGAAGTAGATCAGGGAAATTAAGGGGTAAAATGTTACGGAATACCATAAAAATGGTATCGATGGATTCCTATCAACCTATACTGTTCATATACAGTGGAAATCATTCGCGATTCCACCTCTGGACCCCACAATCTGGGTCTCTTTTTTTAAGGCACTTCGTGCTACCTCGTCCTACTTCGGGGCATATTTCGCTTGCAAAATCTTAACCCGATGACCTACCTAACTTTGCCTAGTTTTGAATTAATCCCTAGCCAAAGGGGGGCTTCGCCCTTCCCTGGACCCCCTCCTTTTTAGGGCACTTCGTGCAACATACCTTGTGCAAAATACCCCGAAACACCACCATCCTCGCCCTGAAATTCAAACATGGCTGTGTTTACGTATTTACGTCTAGCAACAAATTATGGACTGGAAACCCTCAATGAATTACCTGCATGTGCTGTTATGTTCTCTCGATAGTTGGCGCAATATTCCCCATTGTTTCCAATATAATTATAGAATGCCCTCTATTGAGTGGTCGCGTCATTATCGGTCCTAGTTTCCTATCCTGAGGAAAATATGAGACGAAGACTCAGTTGCTGTCATCATGGCGCAGTGTGAAGGTTGTTCGTGGTCGCGGCATTTTCATCTACAGAACTAATTACGCATCATAAACAGAACTAATTACGCATCATAAGTATCACGAAGTGCCCTGAATAGGAGAGATCCACAGGGGGGCGTAGCTCCCTCTTCGCAAAGGCTGACTTTAAGACTAGGCAAAGTGAGGTAGGTAGTTAAGGGTTGAGGTTTTCGTGATACCGAAGTAGCACGAAGTGCCTTAAATAGGGGGGGTCCAGAGGGGAGCAAAGCCCCCCCCCCTTGGCTAGGGCAAACTTCAAACCTAAGCAAAGTTAGGTAGGTAATTGGTTAAGATTTTGCATACGAAATATGGCCGGAATTCATATTTTACCCCGCAATTTCCCTGATCTACTTCATGCCCTCCCCTACTATCGGGACCCAGATTGTGGGCTCCAGAGGTGCAAGCGCTCATTAGTTTCACTATATATGAATAGTAGAGGTTGAGAGGAATCCATCGATACCACTTTTGTGGTATTTCGTAACGCGGCGGCGTTCGGAAAATTTACCGCAAATGCAGTTGTGTGGTCCGGCAGGGATGGTTGCTTGGACTTTGCCCTTTTGGAGGCAGAGGATAACTTGTTTGAAGCCACAGTGCTAGTTCCATTTCTTATAAGAATTATCATCATTATTATAAGCATTAGTATAAGCATCATTATCATCTTCTTTAACTTTCAGGTCAGCACCCAATACACGAAGCTGCTAAGGGAGGTCAAGAGGCAGTGGTCGAGACACTCCTCAATTTTGGTGCGCAAGTGAATGCCAAGACTAGAATAGGTAAGGCTATTGGAAAGCTGTTAAAGCTATCAAGGGTCTAGAGTTTTCTTTCTTGAAACCTAATGGTATTAACGATGCCATTACCAATAGTTTTATCATCAGTAATATTACAAATTTTATTGTATTTTTTTTTTTTTTTTTTTTACTTTTCTTTTCACTATCTTTCCTATGTTGCTTATCAGATTATTTGCTATGATTATCAAATTATTGTCATTCCTCTGTTGATTCAGTCCTCATACGTGGAGCCAAAGGGGTCGCCCAGTGTCCTTAGAGTAGGTCAATTGAGGGCAAGAGGTTCGGCTCAAGCCACGGAGGTGCCAATGCTCTTGGGTCTTGAGCAAATATATCAAGCCAGCAGATTCGGTGATCGCCTCAATCCTCCCATGCTTGGTTCGAAGTGGAAGAGAGAGAGTGTTGTGTATTCTAGAGGCAGCTGCCGAGTAATGCCTTTCCAAAGGACACGAAGATGATGCATTATTATTTAAATTATCTATCCAAGTCTCATCTTTATTAATTGTCTTTATATCAATAATTTTCATTATCTTTCTCCTTCCTATTCTCTTTATCCTTTATCATTCTCACTAATATTTTTTTCATTCTCATTCCTAAGAATATTGAGTAGCCTTGTCACTCATTTTTCCTTTCATTCTCATCATAAGTGTTGTTCCCAATCTCTTTCCACTCTGTTAATTGTTTTTCTTGTTCTAGTTCTATTCATCCTTGTAACCACTTTCCAAATTATTCTTATATCTTTCAGGAAATAATATCATTGGTTTTTTCATCTTGCTGATACTTATTCTCATTATAATAATAACTTTATATTTTTGTAGCAGACAATGTGATCACTTTCTTTATTCATATCATTGTCATTTTCACTTTCCCTTCATGATATTTTGGATTCTCATTTCAATTCTTTCACTGTCACTATCACTGTCATATTAATATTCCTTTACATTGGCATTATATGCGTCCTTTTTAATCATTATCATTTACTTACACCCACATTCCAAGTATCATTAACATTGTCATTATCATGTTAATTCTTGTCAACATCTATCACCCTTCCATTTGTCATTATATACTTCTATTGTAAGTCATCTATTAATTCCCTCATAATAATTTTATAATAGTTCTTACCTCTCTAGATATAATGATAATATTCATTGCCATTCATTGTTGTTGTTATTTTTATGAATTATTATTATCAACATAATTTATATCATCATTATGATTTCCATTACTAATATTATTATGATCATTATCTCACAGTCATTCTCATTCACATTCACCTTCTCATTGTCATTCTCACTCATATTCACCGTCTCATTCTCAATCACATTCACCTTCTCATTGTCATTGTTACTTACATTCACCATCTCACTGTCATTCTCATTCACATTCACCTTCTCATTGTCATTCTCACTCACATTCACCTTCTCATTGTCATTCTATCTCACATTCACCTTCTCACTGTCATTCTCACACATTTACCTTCTCATTGTCATTCTCACTCAATTTCACCTTTCACTGTCATTCCCACTCACATTCACCTTCTCATTGTCATTCTCACTCACATTAACCTTCTCACTGTCATTCCCACTCACATTCACCTTCTCATTGTCATTCTCACTCACTTTCACCTTTCACTGCCATCCTCACATTCACTTTCTCATTGTCATTCCTACTCACATTCACCTTCTCATAGTCATTCCTACTCATATTCACCTTCTCATTGTCATTCTCACTCACATTCACCTTCTCATTCTCATTCTCACTCACTCACATTCACCTTCTTATTGTCATTCACATTCACCTTCTCATTGTCATTCTCACTCACATTCACCTTTTCACTGTCATTCTCACTTAAATTCATCTTCTCACTGTCATTCTCACTCACATTCACCTTTTCATTCTCATTCTCATCCACATTCACCTTCTCATTGTCATTCCTACTCACATTCACCTTCTCACTGTCATTCTCACTCACATTCACCTTCTCATTGTCAATCTCACTCATATTCACCTTCTCATTGTCATTCTCACTCACTTTCATCTTTCACTGCCATCCTCACATTCACCTTCTCATTGTCATTCTCACTCACATTCACCTTCTCATTGTAATTCCCACTGACATTCACCTTCTCATTGTCGTTCTTATGCATTCACCTTCTCATGTCATTCTGACTCGAATTCACCTTATTGTCATTTTCATTCACATTCACCTTCTCATTGTCATTCTCACTCACATTCATCTTCTCATTGTCATTCTCTCACATTCACCTTCTCATTGTAATTCTCACTCACATTCACCTTCTCATTGTAATTCTCACTCACATTCACCTTCTCATTGTCATTCTCACTCACATTAACCTTCTCATTGTCATTTTCACTCACATTCACCTAAGTGCTGTCATACTCACTCACATTTACCTTCTCATTGCCATTCTCACTCACATTGACATTCTCATTGTCAATCTCACTCACATTCACCTTTTCACTGTCATTCTCACTCACAATTACCTTATCATTGTCATTCTCACTCACATTCACCTCATTGTCATTCTCACTCATATTCACCTTCCCATTGTCATTCTCACTCACATGCACTTCACTGTCATTCTCACTCACATTCCCCTTCTCATTGTCATTCTCACTCACATTTTCCTTCTCATTGTCATTCTCACTCTCATTAACCTTTTCACCGTCATTCTCAATCACATTCACCTTTTCCTTGTCATTCTCACTCACATTCACCTTCTCATTGTCATTCTCACTCATATTCACCTTCTCATTGTCATTATCACTCACATCAACCTTCTCATTGCCATTCCCACAGTCATTCACCTTCTCATTGTCGTTCTTACGCATTCACCTTCTCATGTCATTCTGACTGGAATTCACCTTCTCATTGTCATTCTCACTGACATTCACCTTCTCATTGTAATTCTCACTCCAATTCACCTTCTCATTGCCATTCTCACTCCCATTCACCTTCTCATTGTCGTTCTTAGGCATTTACCTTCGCATGTCATTCTCACTTCAATTCACCTTCTCATTATCATTCTCACTCACATTTACCTTTTCTTTGACATTCCCACTCACATTCATCTTCTTATTGTCATTTTCACTCACATTCACCTTCTCATTGTCATTTTCACTCACATTCACATTCAGCTTCTCAATGTCATTCTCACCCACATTCACCTTCTCATTGTCATTCTCACTCACATTCACCTTTTTATTTTCATTTTCACTCACATTCACCTAAGTGTTGTCATACTCACTCACATTCACCTTCCCATTGTCATTCTCACTCATATTCACATTATCATTGTCAATCTCACTCAAATTCTCCTTTTCACTGTCATTCTCACTCACATTTACCTTATCATTGTCCTTCTCACTCACATGCACTTCACTGTCATTCTCACTCACATTCCCCTTCCCATTGTCATTCTCACTCACATTCACCTTTTCATTGTCATTCTCACTCACATTCACCTTCTCACTGTCATTATCACTCACATCAACCTTCTCATTGTCATTCTCACTCATATTCACCTTCTCATTGTCATTCTCACTCACTTTCACCTTTCACTGCCATCCTCACATTCACCTTCTCATTGTTATTCTCACTCACATTCACCTTCTAATTGTCATTCCCACAGTCATTCACCTTCTCATTGTCGTTCTTACGTATTCACCTTCTCATGTCATTCTCACTCACATTTACCTTTTCTTTGACATTCCCACTCACATTCATCATCTTATTGTCATTTTCACTCACATTCACATTCACCTTCTTATTGTCATTCTCACTCACATTCACCTTCCCATTGTCATTTTCACTCACATTCACCTTCCCATTGTCATTTTCACTCACATTCACATTATCATTGTCAATCTCACTCACATTCACCTTCTCACTGTCATTCTCAATCACATTCACCTTCTCACTGTCATTCTCACTCACATTTACCCTATCATTGTCATTCTCACTCACATTCACCTCATTGTCATTCTCACTCACATTCACCTTCCCATTGTCATTCTCACTCACATGCACTTCACTGTCATTCTCACTCACATTCCCCTCCTCATTGTCATTCTCACTCACATTCACCTTTTAATTTTCATTCTCACTCACATTCACCTTCTCATTGTTATTCTCACTCACATTCACCTTATCATTGTCATTCTCACTCACATTCACCTTCTCACTCACATTCACCTTCTCATTGTCATTCTCACTCACATTCACCTTCTCACCGTCATTCTCACTCACATTCACCTTCTCATTGTCATTCTCACTCACATTCACCTTCTCACCGTCATTTTCACTCACATTCACCTTTTCATTGTCATTCTCACTCTCAATCACCTTCCCATTGTCATTCTCACTCATTCACCATCGCATTGTTATTGTCATTCACACTCACCTTCTCATTGTCATTTTTACTCACATTCACCTTCTCATTGTTATTCTCACTCACATTCACTTTCTCATTGTCATTCTCACTCATATTCACCTTCTCATTGTCATTCTCACTCACATTCATGTTCTCATTGTTATTCTCACTCACATTCACCTTATCATTGTCATTCTCACTCACATTCACCTTCACATTGTCATTCTCACTCACATTCACCTTCACATTGTCATCCTGACTTCCCTTCTCACGTTCATTACTCACAAACAGACGTCTAACAGAAGCATCTTCCTCCCTCAGGTGAGACTCCCTTACACTGGGCTTCCCGCAACGGCCACGATGCTGTTGCAGAGACGCTCCTCGAGAAGGGCGGAGAAGTGAACGCCAAGGATAAGTATGGTAAGGCGATTGGAAAGCGAGTGACTTCTTAAAGGCACCAGAAGAATTTTGGTTTTGTTTCTTTTCTCATCTTTGTCTCTGTGGAAATTTATAACAATTATTATTCAGATCTTATAAGGATACATCTATCATATGTTTTTCTTATTTCTTCATCATTCATTATTCTTTTCTATTTATCCATTCCTTATGTTTTAGTTGTTTATTTGAGTTATTTGTAAATGTTACTTATTCATTATCATTTATCATATGAATTTCAATGTTATGATTAATATTATCATAAAAGTATTCATTTTTATTATCATTTATTACAATTACATTTTTATTATTATTTCAAGAATTTTCTTTTGTAATTGTCACTTTTCATCATTCATCTTTTTTCTTCCTCTTTTACTCTTTTTCATTATTGATATCATTTTTATATATACTTCAATTTTTTTATATATGATTTTATACATATCATTGCTATGATTATTATTATTATTATTATTGTTATAGTTAGAATTATCACTATTTTAATTATTCATATTACTGCTATTTCTATTGAAATTATTATCATAGATTATCCTTCCTCTTGTCATTATTGATAATTTTGCTGATGATCCTGTTGTTCTTGTTCTTGTACATGCTTTTGTTGTAGTTGTGAGGTCTTTATCACTCATAGTACCAGTGTCGGTAAATCATGATGGTAATGACAATGAGGATAACACGATGGCTTCCTTGTTCTTCCTTCTTGCAAACACCCAAGTCTGCTCACAGCTTGCTTGCAACAAACATGGTTATGCAGGTGCTGTTAAGAGGAATGCACTACTTAGCATTCGTTTTACAAAATAGCTCTTCTCGCAACTTAAGTTAGGTTTGCTAAGTACAAAGATAACATATCCAAATGAAATATCAATAATATAAGTTCGTACGAAAAAAGATATTACCTATTTTGTTTGATTATTATAATGATAATGATAATACTAATAAAAATAACCCTAATAATGATGATAATGATAATGATGACTAAGAATAACATTGATTATAAT
>NW_028234445.1:996616-1001616 GCF_977035675.1 Penaeus japonicus | reverse complement strand
CTGTGATTCAGTAGGTAGTAAGTGCGGGATAGGTGATGTGGGTATAGATGTAAGCGCGTAGTTATTGATGGCAGAATATAGTGAGAGTTAGATATATATATGTGTAATTATGATATATATATATAGATAAAGAGGGGATGTAGGAGACATCTGAGGTAGAGTGGTCTATAGTTCTAGTTATTTTTTATTTTAATATAAATGTTCTATAGAATTAATAGATATAATTGACGTTAGTATACATATATGTTAACTCGATGTCATAATAGCATTATTTTTATATATATATATAATAAAGATTGGATTAGATATATATATAAGTTATAAATTAGGTGTGAAGATATTTATAGATATATTGATAGTAGTTTATATAGATTAAAGTGTTAGTTATTATATATTTATATTTATTCTATAAATTGGAAAAGTATATCAAGTGTAGTCGGAGTATCCATAGAGCACACACACTCTACACATCACTATATTATATTCACTTCACACCACACACATTGTGTCACTACACTCAGCAGTGCTAGATACAGCACCACACGATCATATATATAGTTATTGATATCTAGTAGTTAGATCTCGTTATGTTAGTAGCATGGGAGATTTGTAGTATAAATATATAGATGAGGGGGATAGGATAGGATAGAGGACGAGAGGATATAGAGAGAAGATAGATATAGGTTGTATTGAGCGTAGAGAGAGAGAAGATAGATAGAAAATAGTAGGATGTATATATCTAGATATAGTATGTTTGTTTTTATATAATATATATTAACATTACTATATCAGCAATTAAATATTTAGATGATATATATGATTATAATTAGGTGTCATATATATTATATATTCTCTATATAATATATATATACATTTCTACATAATATAGATAAGTTATTATACATATATTACTTATATAGATATATTATAAAAATGAGTGATATATATATATATATATATCTGTTGATAGTATATAGTGGTGTGTGTTGGGTATATGTGTTAGCCATATAGTGAATAGTATTGTATGTGATATATAGGTATATGCATCGGGTTTTACTGTAATAGTCTCAATAGTAGATGTATAGTTTCACATAGGGTTAGGAAGAAATAGTTATGCAATATGTGTAGTAGGGGAGCGTGGAGGTCGGTGTATAGGTGGTAGAAGAGTATGGTGATAGATCTGAGACGTGTGTGATATGAGTTAACACATCGTTATAGTATCTCAAAGTATGTAGTGACTAGTAGTGTAGGTTGTTTCAGTTATATATTTTAGTTATTATTGTTAACAAGTATTATTATATATAAATTATGCGTGTAGGTCGTTAGTATAGTTATAGGATATCTATCATATATGTAGTGGTGTATATAGTGTTTATAATGTTTTAGATAGTATCGCTGTTTGTTATTAGTACATAGATATATATGAACTGGGGAATGATGAGTATAGGGGTGATATAAATTTATATGTAATATAGAGCTGGAGAGAGGCAAATGATGAAAGATTTATAGTTAGGGGGGGAGGATAGTTACAGTCTATAAGGGTAGTCTGATAGTATGAGTTACAGAATATATATTATAGTATATATTATATAAATTTTATAAGCATTATAATATACATATGTACAAATACATATAATATATCTACTAGTTTTATATATATAATATTTTAGATATAAGTTTTAGTATAGGGTAGTTTATCGTATAGTAGACGTAAGTAGTATTCGTATATTATATAGTGTTATAGTGTTATGTAAGTTATTATATATTTCATATATAATATACTATATAATATATATATACTAAAATATTTACATATATAATGTAGATTTATTAGGATTAGTAGATAGTTAGTTCATAAATAGATACTTTATAATATATATATAAATATATTATAGTATATACTTATACGATCTAATATAATTTATAGACTATCTATATGTATATAACATGTCATTGATATATCTATTTAATGTAGTATACAAATTGTGTTAGCGAAGTATATTTATATAATATATCACATAAAGGACAATATAATATGCTTAGTAACATATAATGTATGTTAGAGTGTTAGTAAGGTAGTAGTTTATATAGTTATGATATATTATAAGTAATTCATATGATTATATATTTGTGAAATATATGATGTAGTTGGGGATTCTGTGGCATAGATGCCTCATATACTTATAGACTTATAGTTATTGAGATATTTATAGAGATATAGATGATCTTATTGTGATAAATATAAGATCGAGTCTATCATACATATAGTCATCTAATAATCTCTAGGCGTTTTACAACTTATATATCATATATATATATATATTTATATATATATATATATATATATATATATATATATATATACTATATATAAATATATATAATATTAATATCTATATATATATGTTATCTGTGCATGCATGTATCTATTTATATTTATATATATATATATATATATCTCTATATATATATATATATATATATATATATATATAAGGAGATATAGAGCAGAGAGAGAGATGAGAGAGGAGAGAGAGCGAGAGAGAGAGGAGCGATAGATAGAGATGAATAAATAGATAGATAGATAGATTTATATATATGTATACATTTATATATATTTGTATATATATATATATATATATATATATATATATATAATGAATATATATATATGTATATATATATCTATTTATAATTATATATATATATATCTGATATATATATATATATATATATATATATATATATATATATATATATATATATATATATATATATATATATATATTGCAAAACATCAAAGAAGCAATTAAATAAATAGCAGAGAATCAATCAGAAATGGAACATGGTGTATCCATTCTGATTGAAGGAATGAAGGGACAAGAATGGGAAAACGAAAAAAAAAAACGATAAACCAGCATGAAAACAAGTGTGAAAAGGGACTAATGGAATTGAGACTAGAAACATCAATCCTGAAATAAGGAAAGGAAACATGAGGAAGACGATAGGGATGAAAGGATGAGAGAAAGAGAGGAAAGTGAAAAAGAGAAGAGCCGAGAGAGAGAGTGAGAGAGAAGAGAGAGGGAGAGAGAGAGAGAGAGAGAGTGTGTGAGTGTGAGTGAGTGAATGAGAAACAGAGAGAAAGACAGAGAGAGAAAGAACAAAGATAGAGAAAGACAAAAACAGAAAAACAGAGAAAGAGAGAGAGAGGATTCATAACACTTCTTCATTATCAGATCTTATCATCTATCACCTCAACTGTCACAGTTACTTACCTTCCACTACTGCATCTATTAACCACAGTTGATGTGCCACTAACACTGTCAACGTCGACAATCTCACAAGGATTGATGGAACTGGTTCACCGGAATGCAATAAGAAAATCGATCTCATTCGCAACAGAATAAAGAACTGAACATATCGTTTCGTACGCGTTCTGTTCGCGTCCAGAGTTATATTGCCAGGAGCCTCGAGACGGCAATGGAGCTACAGTGACGTGGGGAAAGCTGTTTTATGAAACGCACACACACCCACACACATGCTGGCATACACAAACACATTCACACACATATACACAGACGTAAATATATATATATATACACCCACCCACACTTACAGACATGTAGGTTCACACACACAGACACCTACACCTACTAGTAAACATAAGCATAAGCACACACACACTAATATATATATAAATAAATAAAGCAAACACATACATGCAAGAAAACACATACACAAATCAAGTACATGCATATAACCAAGAAAACACACGTATCCACACACTCATTTATGCATACACTCACTCTCACATAATCAATGATGAACTTCCACTGAATTGAACAAATGTACACACACACACACACACACACACACACACACACACGGGTTAGCATGTACACGCGCGCGAGAGAGTGCACACACACATGCACACAAACCGATTAAGACATGCATATACACCCACACCCACACACATTCAAAAACGCACGCACACGTACACACGTATGCAAGAACATGCACACACAAAAGCATGCACATAGATGCGCACACACAGTTACACACTCGGACGCATACAAACTCATACACCAAAATACGCACGAATTCACAGACAAATACACCCGTGTGTGCCCACATGCATATGCACACATACAAACACAAAGGCACAGAAACAGACACAAACTAAAAACGCACACAATCACACTTACACACACACAAAAAGACATATTTACACGCTGGAAAACGAAGAAAAGGGAATAAGCATGAAAACAAATGAAAGCGAATAGGAACACGAAAGAAAAGGATAATAGGAATGGAAACGGTGAGAATGATAAGCTAAGGATATGTGTGTTTATTTTGTTACTATAGAAACGAGTATCTATGTTCACCGCGGCCTTATTGATCTGTGCACATGCATGTTTAGAGTGCAATTCTGGATACCTTTCTCCCTTGCTCTGATCAGTCGCTTTCCAAAACAGACGAGACTAACATCTGAACTGAATTAGCATTGGAATCCGAACTCAATATATATTTATGTATATGTAAATAAACTTATGTGTAAAGCATATGTTATTGAAGTGTGTTATAGAAATATATGTTAGGGAAGGGAGTATTATAGAAGTGCGTTTTATAGAAGCTTATGTTATGGAAAACATGCAGAGCTCATTGCACTGCGCAACGGACCGTCTGGACTCGTAACTCTTGTATCCTGAATTAGTGTTATTTTCGCAAATCTCTTAAGTAAACTGTTCAAATGGCAAATCTGAACTAAAAGGTAATTATATTATTGTTTTTTGTTTGTTTTTATATATTCATATCTGTTTGAGTGTACGTTTGTGTAAGTGTGTGTACGTGTATATGCACGTTTTGCAATTGTGATTGTGTTTATCAGTGAATATGTGTGAGAGTGAGTGTCTGCAGAAATGTATTTTTTTTATTTTTTATTATGAATGTGTGTTTAATCGTGTGTGTTTTTGCGTGTTTGCTATTATGTATGTTTGGCT
>NW_028234445.1:971616-991616 GCF_977035675.1 Penaeus japonicus | reverse complement strand
ATTATCAAATAATTGTCATTTATTTGTTGATTCAGTCCTCATACTTGGAGCCAAAGGGGTCGCCCAGTGCCCTTAGAAAAGGTCAATTAAGGGCAAGAGGTTTTTCTCTAGCCACAGAGGCGCCAATGCTCTTGGGTCTTGAGTCAATATTAAGCCAGCAGATATAGTATAGCCTTCATCTTTGGTTCAAAGGAGAAGAGAGAGTGTTGGGTATTCTAGAGGCAGCTGCCGAGTAATGCCTTTCCAAAGGACACGAAGATGATGCATTATTATTTAAATTATCTATCCAAGTCTCATCTTTATTCATTATCTTTATATCAATAATTTTCATTATCTTTCCCCTTCCTATTCTCTTTATCATTCTCACTAATATTTTTTTCATTCTCATTCCTAAGAATATTGAGTAGCCTTGTCACTCCTTTTTCTTCTCATTCTCATCATAAGTGTTGTTCCCAATCTCTTTCCACTCTGTGAATTGTTTTTCTTGTTCTAGTTCTATTCATCCTTGTAACCACTTTCCAAATAATTCTTATATCTTTCAGGAAATAATATCTTTGGTATTTTCATTCCTTGTCTTATAATCCATTATATCTTTTTCATTCTCATTATTGACCTCATTTCGTCTTATATTTCATATCTTGCTAATACTTATTCTCATTATAATAATAACTTTATATTTTTGTAACAGACAATGTGATCACTTTCTTTATTCATATCATTGTCATTTTCACTTTCCATTCATGATATTTTGGATTCTCATTTTAAATCTCTCACTATTAATATCACTGATTAATATTCCTTTACATTGACATTATATGTGTCATTTTGATCATTATCATTTACTTACACACTCATTCCAAGTATCATTAACATTGTCATTATCATGTTAATTCTTGTCCACATATATCTCCCTTCCATTTGTCACTATATCTTTCTATTGTAAGTCATCTATTAATTCTCTCATAATAATTTTATAATGCTTACCTTTCTAGCTATAATGATAATATTCATTGCCATTCATTGTTGTTGTTATTTTTATAAATTATTATTATCAACATCATTGACATCATCATTATGATTTCCATTACTAATATTATTATGATCATTATCTCACTGTCATTCTCATTCACATTCACTTTCTCATTGTCATTCTCACTCACATTCACCTTCTCATTGTCATTCTCACTCACATTCACCTTCTCATTGTCATTCTCACTCACATTCACCTTCTCACTGTCATTCTCATTCACATTCACCTTCTCATTGTCATTCTCACTCACATTCACCTTCTCATTTTCATTTTCACTCACATTCACCTTCTCATTGTCATTCTCACTCACATTCACCTTCTCATTGTCATTCTCACTCACTTTCACCTTTCACTGCCATCCTCACATTCACCTTCTCATTGTCATTCTCACTCACATTAACCTTCTCACTGTCATTCCCACTCACATTCACCTTCTCATTGTCATTCTCACTCACATTCACCTTCTCATTGTTATTCTCACTCACATTCACCTTCTCATTGTCATTCTCACTCACATTCACCTTCTCACTGTCATTCTCACTCACATTCACCTTCTCATTGTCATTCTCACTCACTTCAACCTTCCACTGCCATCCTCACATTCACCTTCTCATTGTCATTCTCACTCACATTCACCTTCTCATTGTCATCCTCACTTACAATCACCTTCTCATATTCATTTTCACTCACATTCACCTTCTCATTGTCATTCTCACTCACATTCACCATCTCATTGTCATTCTCACTCATTCACCTTCTTATTTTCATTCTCACTCACATTCACCTTCTCATTGTCATTCTCACTCATTCACCTTCTTATTTTTATTCTCACTCACATTCACCTTTGCATTGTCATCCTCACTTCCCTTCTCACGCTCATTACTCACAAACAGACGTCTAACACAAGCATCTTCCTCCCTCAGCTTGGACTCCCTTACACTTGGCTTCACAGAACGGCCATCATGCTGTTGCTGAGACGCTCCTCGAGAAGGGCGGAGAAGTGAACGCCAAGGCTTATAA
Source organism: Penaeus japonicus (assembly GCF_977035675.1). Classification (NCBI taxonomy): domain Eukaryota; kingdom Metazoa; phylum Arthropoda; class Malacostraca; order Decapoda; family Penaeidae; genus Penaeus; species Penaeus japonicus. The sequence continues at coordinate 989,566 of NW_028234445.1, read as the reverse complement.
TGGTAAGGCGATTGGAAAGTGAGTGACTTCTTAAAGGCACCAGAAGAATTTTGCTTTTGTTTCTTTTCTCCTCTTTGTCTTTGTGGAATTTTATAACAATTATTGTTATAATTTAATAAGGGAATCTTTTTCATCTTTTATCATTAATTTTATTGATATTTATTTCTTTATTCTATTAATTTTTCAATAAAATATTTTCATAGATTATTTTATAACTAAGAAAAAAATAGATTTTTCTATATTTCTTTATACTATAAATGTTATAATGATTAGTTACAACAATTCTGATAATAATAAGTATGATCATCTTAATTATTATTGATATTATCATTATTATTTTCATGTTTATCTACAAGAAATATGATCATCCTCATCATCAATCATAATCATCATCAATGGTCCTATTCATATTATCATTATTATTTCATTACTATAACTATTATTGTTACTCCCATTTCTACTAAATTATCAATTGTTATCATCCTTCTTCTTCTCATTATTGTTATTTTGATGGTGATCCTGTTCTTGTTCTTCTACATGCCTTTGTTGGTGGTGTTGTTGCGAGGTCTTTGTCAGTGATGACAAAGACAATGATGATAATGGAGAAAGTAATGGCAACAAAAGCAACAACAATAATGATGATGATGAAAAGTTTCATAAAGTTGATGGTGGTAATGATAACAATTTTAATGATAAAATAATCATCAGTGAAAATGTTGACGATAACACTTTCATGATGATAATAGAACTAATGATAATGGTAATGATATAATTATAATGATGGTGATTGGAAGGTCAATAATGATAGTGATAATAGTAACAGTAGTAAATATACTTTATGATACTGATGATGAGTAAAATTATTACCAATATTTTAGATATGTGTTATGAATGATTATTAATACATTATAAATTATAATTACTATAGATAATAATTATTCTCTTTATTCTCATTAATTGTCATTATTGTTGTTATTATTTTTAAAAACTATTTTCATTATCAATATTATTGTTATTACCACCAATATTAATTTCATTACTATTATTAAAGGTATCATTTTTATTACCTTCATTATTATCATTAAAGTTATTGTTATAATTACCATTATTGTTATCATCAATATTATTCATATTATTGTTATTATTGTTTTTATTGTTATTACTATCATTATTATTGTTATTATTTTTCCATTGTTATTATTATGCCTATCTTTATTATTTTTTTTTTTATAATAGTCTTCACATATACAATGATAGCTGAACAATTGCAAGGATTATTATAGTAATAACACAAAACAAAATCATATTATTGATAAATAATTTTCGAACATTCATTTCTGTTATAATTTACCTTATCATTATCATACGTATTTTTTCTTTTCCTTTTCATTTCTATGCCTTTTCATATTTTTTTTATTTTATTTTCATTAGAATTATTTTATCATTTGCCTTAATATTGATATTCATAATATTCATACTATTCCTCGTCCTTATCATCATCCTAATCATCTTTATTAATCACATTCTGAAAATTAGTCTCATTCTCACTCACATTCACCTTATCATCTTCATTCTCAATCACATTCACCTTCTCATTGTCATTGTCACTTACATTCACCTTCTCATTGTCATTCTAACTCATTCACCTTCTCATTGTCATTCTAAGTCATGCACCTTCTCATTGTCATTCTAACTCATTCACCTTCTCATTGTCATTTTCACTCATTCACCTTCTCATTGTCATTTTCACTCATTCACCTTCTCATTGTCATTCTCACTCATTCACCTTCTCATTGTCATTCTCACTCATTCACCTTCTCATTGTCATTTTCACTCATTCACCTTCTCATTTTCATTCTCACTCTCACTCTCACTCACATTCACCTTCTCATTGTCATTCTCAGTCACATTTACCTTCTTATTGTCATTCTCACTCACATTCACCTTCTCATTGTCATTCTCACTCACATTCACCTTCTTATTGTCATTCTCACTCACATTCACCTTCTTATTATCAGTCTCACTCACATTCACCATCTCATTGTCATTCTTACTCACATTCACCTTCTCGTTTTCAGTCTCACTCACATTCACCATCTCATTGTCATTCTCATTCACATTCGCCTTCTCATTTTCAGTCTCACTCACATTCACCCTTTCATTGTCCTTCTCACTCACATTCACCTTCTCATTTTCAGTATCACTCACATTCACCATCTCCTTGTCATTCTCACTCACATTCACCTTCTCATTGTCATTCTCACTCACATTCACCTCATTTTCAGTCTCACTTACCTTCACCATCTCATTGTCATTTTCACTCATATTCACCTTCTCATTGTCATTCTCACTCACATTCATCTTCTAATTGCCATTCTCACTAGCATTCATCTTCTCATTGTCATTCTCACTCACATTCACCTTCTCATTGTCATTTTCACTCACATTCACCTTCTCAGTGTCATTCTCACTCACATTCACCTTTTCATTGTCATTCTCACTCACATTAACCTTCTCAGTGTCATTCTCATTCACATTCACATTGTCATTCTCACTGACATTCACCTTCTCATTGTCATTCTCACTCACATTCACCCTCTCATTGTCATTCTCACTCACATTCACCTTCCCATTGTCATTCTCTCTCATATTCACCTTCTCATTGTCATACTAACTCATTCACCTTCTCATTGACATTCTCACTCGAATTCACCATCTTATGTCATTCTAATTCACATTCACCTTCTCATTATCATTCTCACTCATTTACATTCACCATCTCATTATTAATCACATTCACCTTCCCAATTTCATTCTCACTCTCACTCTCACTCACATTCACCTTCTCATTGTCATTCTCACTCACATTCAACTTCTCATTTTCAGTCTCACTCACATTCTTCTTCTCATTGTCATTCTCACTCACATTTACCTTCTTATTGTCATTCTCACTCACATTCACCTTCTTATTTTCAGTCTCACTCTCATTCACCATCTCATTGTCATTCTTACTCACATTAACCTTCTCGTTTTCAGTCTCACTCACATTCACCTTCTCATTGTCATTCTCACTCATTCACCTTCTCATTTTCATTCTCACTCACATTTACCTTCTCATTATCATTCTCACTCACTTTCACTTTCTCATAGTCATTCTCATTCACATTCACCTTCTCATTGTTATTCTCACTCACATTCACCTTATCATTTTCATTATATCTCATTAACATTCACCTTCTCATTGTTATTCTCTCTAACATTCACCTTTTCATTGTCATTCTAACTCATTCACCTTATCATTGTCATTCTCACTCATATTCATCTTGTCATTGTCCTTCTCATTCACATTCTCCTTCTCAATGTCATTCTCACTTACATTCACCTTCTCATTGTCATTCTCACTCACATTCACCTTCTCATTTTCAGTCTCACTCACATTCACCATCTCATTGTCATTCTCACTCACATTCACCTTCTCATTTTCAGTCTCACTCACATTCACCATCTCATTGTCATTCTCACTCACATTCACCTTCTCATTGTCATTCTCACTCACATTCACCTTCTCATTGTCATTATCATTCATTCACCTTCTCATTGTCATTCTCACTCACATTCACCTTCTCACTCACATTCACCTTCTCATTGTCATTTTCACTCACATTCACCTTCTCATTGTCATTCTAGCTCATTCACCTTCTCATTGTCATTCTCACTCACATTCACCTTCTCATTGTCATTCTCACTTACATTCACCTTCTCATTGTCATTCTCACTCACATTCACCTTTTCATTGTCATTCTCACTCACATTCACCTTCTCATTGTCATTCTCACTCACATTCACCTTCTCATTGTCATTCTCACTCACATTCACCTTCTCATTGTCATTCTCACTCACATTCACCTTCTCATTTTCATTCTAACTCATTCACCTTCTCATTGTCATTCTCACTCACATTCACCTTCTCATTGTCATTCTCACTCACATTCTCCTTCTCACTGTCATTCTCACTCACATTCACCTTCTCATTTTCATTCTAACTCATTCACCTTCTCATTGTCATTCTCACTCACATTCACCTTCTCATTGTCATTCTCACTCACATTCATCTTCTCATTGTCATTCTCACTCACATTCACCTTCTCATTGTCATTTTCACTCATTCACCTTTTCATTTTCATCCTCACTCACATTCACCTTCTCATTGTCATTCTCACTCACATTCATCCTCTCATTGTCATTCTCACTCACATTCACCTTCTCTTTTTCAGTCTCACTCACATTCACCTTCTCATTGTCATTCTCACTCATTCACCTTCTCATTGTCATTCTCACTCACATTCACCTTCTCATTTTCATTCTAACTCATTCACCTTCTCATTGTCATTCTCACTCACATTCACCTTCTCATTGTCATTCTAACTCATTCACCTTCTCATTGTCATTCTCACTCACATTCACCTTCTTATTGTCATTCTCACTCACATTCACCTTCTCATTGTCATTCTAACTCATTCACCTTCTCATTGTCGTTCTCACTCACTTTCACCTTCTCACTGTCATTATCACTCACATTCACCTTCACATTGTCTAACACAAGCAGACGTCTAACACAGACGTCTAACACAAGCATCTTCCTCCCTCAGGTTGGTCTCCCTTACACTGGGCTTCCCGCAACGGCCATGATGCTGTTGCAGAGACGCTCCTCGAGAAGGGCGGAGAAGTGAACGCCAAGACTTTGACTGGTAAGGCGATTGGAAAGCGAGTGACTTCTTAAAGGCACCAGAAGAATTTTGCTTTTGTTTCTTTTCTAATCTTTGTCTTTATGGAATTTTATAACAATTATTGTTATAATTTAATAAGGGAATCTTTATCATCTTTTATCATTAATTTTATTGATATTTATTTCTTTATTCTATAAATTTTTCAATAAAATATTTTCATAGATTATTTTATAACTAAGAAAAAAATAGATTTTTCTATATTTTTTTATACTATAAATGTTATAATGATTAGTTATGATAATTATGATAATAATAAGTATGATCATCTTAATTATTACTGACATTGTCATTATCATTTTCCTGATTATCTACAAGAAATATGATCATCCTGATCATCAATCATAATCATCATCAATGGTGCTATTCATATTATCATTATTATTTCATTACTATAACTATCATTGTTACTATTACTCCCATTTCTACTAAATTAAATTAAATTGGTACTCTTACTCCCATTTCTACTAATATCAATATGATTTTTTGAATAATTTAGCAGACGCTCAACACCACCACGTGTTTCAATGGCTAAAGAACATCTTTATTTACTGCACGAATATCTTATATTTATCTTTACTTATTTATATTGATCTTTACTGCACGAATATTTATCTTTGATATAATATTTATCTTTACTGCACGAATGTGGCAAGAAAACCCCACAAATATTAAGGAAGGAAATATTTTATGATACTGATGATAACACTCTCATGATAATGATGGAACTAATGATAATGATATAATGATAATAATGATGGTGATTGGAAGGTGAATAATGATAGTAATAACAGTAATGATGGAAATAATATTTATTGATTATGATGATAATTCTTATTATAATGAATATTTTAAATATTGATTATAAATGATTATAAATTTATTATGAATTGTAATTATCATTAATGATAATGATTATTTTTAATGATAATGATTATTCTTATGTTATTATCATTTTTAGAAATCATCATTGCTGTTATTATTTTTATCATCATTAACATTTTCATTATCATTATTATCATTATTAATATTATATAATTATCATTATTATTAGAATTATCATTATTATTATCTTCATTATTATTTTTATCCTCCTCATTATCATTATTATTCATGTTATTGTCATAATTATCTTCACTAATATTTCTATCATTATGATTGATATTTTTTATCATTTTATTACCATTGCTATCATTATAGCTATCATGATTACTGTTATTATTGCAATGGTGTTCGTAAATATGATAATAAAAACAATAAAAATTACAATAATTATCATAGTAATAAAAAAATATTTATATATTATTGATAAATGATTAACAAACATTCATTTTCATTATAATATTCTTTCTCATTATCTCATTGTTTCTATACCTTTTCATAATTCTTATTTTCATTAACATTCTTAGTATTTGCAATTTTATTAATATTCAAAATATTCATACTATTCCTAGCCCTTATCTTTATCACCCTAATCATCTCTATTAATCTCATTCCTAAAACTAGTCTCATTCTCCCTCACAATCACCTTCTGATTGTTATTCTCACTGACATTCACCTTCTCATTGTCATTTTCACTCGCATTCACCTTCTTACTGTCATTCTCACTCACATTCACCTTCGCATTGTCATCCTCACTTCCCTTCTCACGCTCATTACTCACAAACAGACGTCTAACACAAGCATCTTCCTCCCTCAGGTGGGACTCCCTTACACTGGGCTTCCCAGAACGGCTATCATGCTGTTGCAGAGACGCTCCTCGAGAAGGGCGGAGAAGTGAACGCCAAGGATAAGGATGGTAAGGCGATTGGAAAGCGAGTGACTTCTTAAAGGCGCCAGAAGAATTTTGCTTTTGTTTGTTTTCTCATCTTTGTCTTTGTGGGAATTTATAACAATTATTGTTATAATTTAATAACGGAACCTTTATCATCATTTATCAGTAATTTTATTTATTCATTCTTTATATTTATTTCTTTATTCTACAAACTTTTCTATAAAATATTTCTGTAATAGAGTCAATAAAAGAAAAATAAATAAATTTTATATATTTCTTTGTACTATAAATATTATACTTATAATGATTAGTTATAACAATTATGATAATAAGTATGATTATTTCAATTATTATTGATATCATCATTATTATTTTCATGATTATCTGAAAGAAATATGATCATCCTCATCATCAATCATAATCATCATCAATGGTGCTATTCATATTATCATTATTATTTCATTACTATAAATATCATTGTTACTCCCATTTCTACTAAATTATCAATTGTTATCATCCTTCTTCTCATTATTGTTATTTTGATGGTGATCCTGTTCTTGTTCTCCTACATGCTTTTGTTGGTGGTGTTGTTGCGAGGTCTTTGTCAGTGATGACAAAGACAATGATGATAATGGAGAAAGTAATGGTAACAAAAGCAACAACAATAATGATGATAATGAAAAGTTTCATAATGTTGATGGTGGTAATGATAACAATATTAATGATAAAGTAATCATCACTGATAATGTTGATGATAACACTTTCATGATGATAATAGAACTATTGATAATGGTAATGACATATTTATGATAACAATGATAATAATAATGGTGATGATGAATAATGATAGTAATAAATTTAGAAATATAAGTTTAGTTAAGTCCCCCCTAACGGCGAGTCCGTTTTCTTTGACATACGTAATGTCTCCCATGTTCCACCAATATTTGATGTTTTTTATTTTACGCTTATTTACTACAAGAAAGACATGTTTTGTTTATGTTACACCATTTATCAGGTGTATGTTTTTTTCCATTATGAAGACTATATATTTTAACTGCATTGAAACAGAAGTCTAAATCGTTTTTTATCAATATGATTTTCTGAATAAATTAGCAGACGCTCAACAACACCACGTGTTTCAATGGCTAAAGAACATCTTTATTTACTGCACGAATATCTTATATTTGTCTTTACTTATTTATATTTATCTTTACTGCACGAATATTTATCTTTAATATAATATTTATCTTTACTGCACGAATATTTATCTTTAATATAATATTTATCTTTACTGCACGAATGTGGCAAGAAAACCCCACAAATATTAAGGAAGGAAATATTTTATGATACTGATGATAACACTCTCATGATAATGATGGAACTAATGATAATGATATAATGATAATAATGATGGTGATTGGAAGGTGAATAATGATAGTAATAACAGTAATGATGGAAATAATATTTATTGATTATGATGATAATTCTTATTATAATGAATATTTTAAATATTGATTATAAATGATTATAAATTTATTATGAATTATAATTATCATTAATGATAATGATTATTTTTAATGATATGATTATTTTTATGTTATTATCATTTTTAGAAATCATCATTGCTGTTATTATTTTTATCATCATTAATATTTTCATTATCATTATTATCATTATGAATATTATATAATTATCATTATTATAAGAATTATCATTATTATTATCTTCTTTATTATTTCTATCTTCCTCATTATCATTATTATTCATGTTATTGTCATAATTATCTTCACTAATATTTCTATCATTATGATTGATATTTTTTATCATTTTATTACCATTGCTATCATTATAGCTATCATGATTACTGTTATTATTGCAATGGTGTTCGTAAATATAATAATAAAAACAATAAAAATTACAATAATTATCATAGTAATAAAAAAAATATTTATATATTATTGATAAATGATTATCAAACATTCATTTTCATTATAATATTCTTTCTCATTATCTCATTGTTTCTATACCTTTTCATAATTCTTATTTTCATTAACATTCTTAGTATTTGCAATTTATTAATATTCAAAATATCCTACTATTCCTAGCCCTTACCCTTATCACCCTAATCCTCTCTATTAATCTCATTCCTAAAACTAGTCTCATTCTCCCTCACAATCACCTTCTCATTGTCATTCTCACTGACATTCACCTTCTCATTGTCATTTTCTCCACTCGCATTCACCTTCTTACTGTCATTCTCACTCACATTCACCTTCGCATTGTCATCCTCACTTCCCTTCTCACACTCATTACTCACAAACAAACGTCTAACAGAAGCAGAAAAACATCTTCCTCCCTCAGATGAAACTCCCCTTACACTGTGCTTCCTTTAACGGCCATTCACCTTCTCAAAAAATTGTCATTCTAACTTATTTACCTTCTCATTGTCATTCTCTCTTACATTCACCTTCTCATTGTATCCTCACTCACATTCACCTTCTCATTGTCATTGTAACTCACATTCACCTTCTCATTGTCATTCTCACTCACATTCACCTTTACACTATCATTCTCACTCACATTCATCTTCTCATTGTCATTCACAACAATCTGACATTCACCTTCTCATTTTCATTCTGACTCACATTCAACTTCTCATTTTCACTCATATTCACCTTCTATACTTTCATTCTCACTCACATTCACCTTCTCATTGTCATTCTCACTCACATTCACCTTCTCATTGTCATTCTCACTCATAATTACCTTATTTTCATTCTCAGTCATATTCATCTTCTCAATGTCATTCTCACTCACATTCACCTCATTGTCATGCTCACTCACATTCACCTTCTCACTGTCATTCTTATTCACATTCACTTTCTTTCCCCACTGCATTCTTATTCACATTCACAACCTCCCTCTCACTGTCATTCTCACTCACATTCACCTTCTCATTGTCATTCTCATTCCACTCACATCCACCTTCTCATTTTTATTCTCACTCACATTCACCTTATCATTTTCATTATCACTCACATTCAGCTTTTCAACTGTTTCACTGTCAGTCCACTCACTCATATTCACTTTCTCACATTCATTCTCACTCACTTTCACCTTATTTTTATTCTCACTTACATTCAGCTCACTGTCATTCTCACTCACATTCACCTTCTCTTGCGATTGTCATTCTCACTCACATCACGCGCTACCTTCTCATTTTTTCATTCTCACCTCACATCCACCTTCTCATTGTTATTCTCACTCACATTCACCTTATCGTTATCATTTTCACTCACATTCAACTTCTGACTGTCATTCTCACTCATATTCAACTCTGAACTCTGACTGTCATTTTCTTTCTCACTCATATTCACTTTCTCATATTCATTCTCACTCACTTTCACCTTATTTTCATTCTCACTCACATTCATTTCCAGCTCACTGTCATTCTCACTCACATTCACCTTCCTTTCTGATTGTCATTCTCATTCACATTCACTTTCTCCTTTTCCTCACTGTCATTCTCACTCTTCTCACATCAAATTCCCCTCATCATTGTCATTCTCACTCATTCACCTTCTCACTTATCACAGTCACTCACACATATTCACCCTTCTCACTGTCATTCTCACTCACATTCACCTCACTACCCCACATGTCATTCTCACTCATATCACTTTTTATATAAACTCTCATTCACCACCGACTCACTTTTACTTTTTCATTTTCATTCTCACTCATATTCACCTTATTGTCATTCTCACTCACATTCAGCTTCTCATTGTCATTCTCACTTATATTCACCTTCTCCCTGTCATTCTCACTCACATTCACCTTCTCATTGTCATTCTCACTTCCATTCTCTTTCTCACTGTTCTTCTCTCTCACGATTCCCCCTTATCATTGTCATTTCTTCTCACTCATTCACCTTTTCACTGTCACTCTCACACATATTCACCTTCTCACTGTCATTCTCACTCACATTCAACCTCACTGTACATTCGTCCCACTCATATTCACCTTTTAACTCTCATTCCACACTCACTTTTCCACCTTTTCATTTTTATTCTCACTCATATTCACCTTATTGTCATTCTCACTCACATTCAGCTTCTCACTTGTCATTACTCACTCACATTCCACCTTCTAATTGTCCAATTCTCAATTAGAGGTTTGCGCATTCGACCTTCGGCATTGTCATCCCTCACTTCCCTTCTCACGTGCTCATTACTCACAAACAGACGTCGTAACACAAGCATCTTCCTCCCTCAGATTGACTCCCTTACACCTTGCTATCCCGTGACGCGCCATCATGCTGTTTGGCAGAGACGCTCCTCCGAGAAGGGCGGAGAAGTAGAACGCCAAGGCTAAGGATGGTAAGGCAGATTGGAAAGCGAGTGACTTCTTAAAGCGCCAGAAGAAATTTTGCTTTTGTTTCCTTTCTCTTCTTTTGTCTGTATGGAATTTATCAACAATTATTTGTTATAATTTAATAAGGGAATCTTTTTCATCTTTATCATTAATTTTTATTGATATTTATTTCTTTATTCTATTGAATTTTTCAATAAAATATTTTCATAGATTATTCTATAAAATAGAAATAAATAAATTATTTCTGTTTCTACTATAATGAATAAATGTTATAATAATTAGTTCATATAACAATTCTGAAATAATAAGTATAGCTGAGATGTTTCAATTAATTAATGATAATATTAATTATTTCATCAATATTCAAAAGAAATATGATCATCCTTCATCATTAATGCGCATAATCATCATCAATGAAAGTCCTATGAGAATCATATTATCATTATTATTTCATTACTTATAAGTATCCATTGTCACTCCCATTTCTACTAAATTATCAATTGTTATCATCCTTCTTCTCTCATTATTGTTATTAGTTGATGGTGGATCCTGTTCTTGTCTCTCCTACATGCTTTTGGTTGGTGTTGTTGTTGCGAGGTCTTTGTCAGTGATGACAAAGACAATGATGATATGGAAAAGTAATGGCAACAAAAGCAACAACAATAATGACGCGAATAATGAAAAGTTTCATAATGTAATGGTGGTAATGATAACAATATTAATGAATAAAGTAATCATCAACCTGTATAATGTTGATGATAACACTTTCATGATGATAGAATAGAACTAATGATAATGGTAATGACATATATATGATAACAATGATAATGATAATGGTGATGAATGAATAATGATAGTAATAAATTTAGAAATATAAAAGTTTCGGTTTGAAGTCCCCCCGAACGGCGGTGTTCCGTTTTCTATTGACATACGTAATATCTCCCATGTTCCACCAATATTTGATGTTTTTTAATTTAACGCTTATTTACTAGAAAAGAAAAAAAAAAAGAAAAAAACCCCCCCATGTTTGTTTATGTTACACCATTTATCAGGTGTATGTTTTTTCCATTATGAAGACTATATATTTTAACTGCATTGAAACAGAAGTGTAAATCATTTTATATCAATATGATTTTCTGAATAAATTAGCAGACGCTCAACAACACCACGTGTTTCAATGGCTAAAGAACATCTTTATTTACTGCACGAATATCTTATATTTGTCTTTACTTATTTATATTGATCTTTACTGCACGAATATTTATCTTTAATATAATATTTATCTTTACTGCACGAATATTTATCTTTGATATAATATTTATCTTTACTGCACGAATATTTATCTTTGATATAATATTTATCTTTACTGCACGAATATTTATCTTTGATATAATATTTATCTTTACTGCACGAATATTTATCTTTGATATAATATTTATCTTTACTGCACGAATATTTATCTTTGATATAATATTGATCTTTACTGCACGAATATTTATCTTTGATATAATATTTATCTTTACTGCACGAATATTTATCTTTGATATAATATTTATCTTTACTGCACGAATGTGGCAAGAAAACCCCACAAATATTAAGGAAGGAAATATTTTATGATACTGATGATAACACTCTCATGATAATGATGGAACTAATGATAATGATATAATGATAATAATGATGGTGATTGGAAGGTGAATAATGATAGTAATAACAGTAAAACATTAGAATGGAAATAATTATTTATTGATTATGATGATTATTTCTTAATATATTGAATATTTAAAATATTGATTATAGATTGTTATAAATTTTATTATAAATTGTAATTATTATCAATGAGTAATGATTATTTTTTAGTAATAATGATTATTTTTTAGTGGGGTTATCATTTTTTTTTTAGAATAGGATATTTATCATCTTCACTCTTATTAGTTGTATCATCATTAATATTTTCATTATCATTATTATTGTGATTATTATTATTATTACTAATATTATATTATCATTATTATTAAAATGATCATTATTATTATCTTCTTTATTATTGTTACTTTCCTTATTATGATTATCCTCATTATAATTATTATTATTCATTATCTTTACTAATATTTTTATCATTATGATTTTTATTTTTTATTTTTTTATTACTATTGCTATCATTATAGCTATCATGATTACTGTTATTATTGTAATGGTCTTCGTAGATATAATGATAAAAACAATAAAAATCACAATAATTATCATAGTAATAATTTAAAAAATATATATCATTGATTTATAATTCTCAAACATTAATTTCCTTTATAATATTCCTTCTCATTATCATACATATTTTTCTTAATCTTAATTTTCATAAACATTCTTATTATTTGCAATTTTATTAATATTCAAAATATACTATTCCTTGGCCTTATCCTTATCACCCTAATCATCTCTATTAATCTCATTCCTAAATCTAGTCTCATTCTCACTCTCATTCTCACTCGGATTCACCTTCTCATTGTCATTCTCACTCCCAATCACCTTCGCATTGTCATCCTCACTTCCCTTCTCACGCTCATTACTCACAAACAGACGTCTAACAGAAGCATCTTCCTCCCTCAGGTGAGACTCCCTTACACTGGGCTTCCTGGGACGGCCACGATGCTGTTGTAGAGATGCTCCTCGAGAAGGGCGGAGAAGTGAACGCCAAGGATAAGGATGGTAAGGCGATTGGAAAGGAAAGTCGAAGAGGGAAATGTCGAGTTGAGTGACTTCTTAAAGGCGCCAGAGAGATAAGAAGAGAGAAGGGGAAAAGAAAGCAGAAGAAGTTTGTTTTTGTTTATTTTCTCATCTTTGTCTTTGTGGAATTTTATAACAATTATTGTTATAATTTGATTATGGAATGTTTTTCATCTTTTATCATTAATTTTATTGATATTCATTTCTTTATTCTATGAATTTTTCAATAAAATATTTTCATAGATTATTCTATAAAATAGAAATAAATAAATTTTTCTGTTTCTTTATAATATAAATGTTATAATAATTAGTTATAACAATTTTGATAATACTAAGTATGATCATCTTAATTATCATTGATATTATCATTATTATTTTCCTGATTATCTAAAAGAAATATGATCATCCTCATCATCAATCATAATCATCATCAATTGTGCTATTCATATTAGCATTATTATTTCATGAAGATTACTATTATTATTACTACTATTTCTATTAAATTATCAATTGTTATCATCCTTCTTCTTCTCATTATTGTTATTTTGATGGTGATCCTGTTCTTGTTCTCCTACATGCTTTTGTTGGTGGTGTTGTTGCGAGGTCTTTGTCAGTGATGACAAAGACAATGATGATAATGGAGAAAGTAATGGCAAATAACAATAAAAGCAATAGGGAAGACAATAGTGATGATAATGAAAATGGATGTTTCATTGAAGAGAATGTTGATGTGTATATTGTGTGGTAATGATAACAATATAATGATAAAATAATCATCACTGATAATGTTGATGATAACATTTTTCTTTCATGGATGATAATAGAACTAATGCTAATGGTAATGACATATTTATGATCAACATGATAATAATAATGGTGATGATGAATAATGATAGTAATAAATTTAGAAATATAAAAGTTTAGTTAAGTCCCCCGAACGGCGGGTCCGGACGGTTTTCGGTCGGTTTGACATACGTAATGTCTCCCATGTTCCACCAATATTTGATGTTTTTTATTTTACGCTTATTTACTACAAGAAAGACATGTTTTGTTTATGTTACACCATTTATCAGGTGTATGTTTTTCCAATATGAAGACTATATATTTTAACTGCATTGAAACAGAAGTGTAAATCATTTTATATCAATATGATTTTCTGAAGAAATTAGCAGACGCTCAACAACACCACGTGTTTCAATGGCTAAAGAACATCTTTACTGCACGAATATCTTATATTTATCTTTACTTATTTATATTGATCTTTACTGCACGAATATTTATCTTTAATATAATATTTATCTTTACTGCACGAATGTGGCAAGAAAACCCCACAAATATTAAGGAAGGAAATATTTTATGATACTGATGATAACACTCTCATGATAATGATGGAACTAATGATAATGATATAATGATAATAATGATGGTGATTGGAAGGTGAATAATGATAGTAATAACAGTAATGATGGAAGTAATATTTATTGATTATGATGATAATTCTTATTATAATGAATATTTTAAATATTGATTATAAATGATTATAAATTTATTATGAATTGTAATTATCATTAATGATAATGATTATTTTTAATGATAATGATTATTTTTATGTTATTATCATTTTTAGAAATCATCATTGCTGTTATTATTTTTATCATCATTAATATTTTCATTATCATTATTATCATTATTAATATTATATAATTATCATTATTATTAGAATTATCATTATTATTATCTTCATTATTATTTTTATCTTCCTCATTATCATTATTATTCATGTCATTCTCATAATTATCTTTACTAATATTTCTATCATTATGATTGATATTTTTTTATCATTTTATTACCATTGCTATCATTATAGCTATCATGATTACTGTTATTATTGCAATGGTCTTTGTAAATATAATAATAAAAACAATAAAGATTACAATAATTATCATAGTGATAAAAAAATATATATACTACTGATAAATAATTATCAAACATTCATTTTCATTATAATATTCTTTCTCATTATCATACATATTTTTCTTCTTTTCCTTTTTGTTTCTATACCTTTTCATCATTCTTATTTTCATGAACATTCTTATTAATATTATTATTATTATTATTAATTTTTATTTTTTTATTTATTAATTCTTATTATTCTTATTAATTTTATTAATATTCAAAATATCCAAACTATTCCTAGCCCTTACCCTTATCACCCTAATCATCTCTATTAATCTCATTCCTAAAACTAGTCTCATTCTCCCTCACATTCACCTTCTCACTGTCATTCTCACTCACATTCACCTTCGCATTGTCATCCTCACTTCCCTTCTCACATTCATTACTCACAAACAGACGTCTAACACAAGCATCTTCCTCCCTCAGGTTGGACTCCCTTACACTATTTTTTTGGGGGGCACCCGTTTTTCCCCCACCCCTTCCCAGAACGGCTATTTTTCCCCCCATTTTTTGCTGTTGCAGAGACGCTCCTCGAGAAGGGCGGATGAAGATAGAAGTGAACGCCAAGGATAAGGATGGTAAGGCGATTGGAAAGCGAGTGACTTCTTAAAGGCGTCAGAAGAATTTTGCTTTTGTTTCTTTTCTCTTCTTTGTCTTCATGGAATTGATAACAATTATTGTTATAATTTAATAAGGGAATCTTTTTCATCTTTTATCATTAATTTTATTGATTTTTATTTCTTTATTCTATGATTGTTTCAATAAAATATTTTCATAGATTATTTTATAAAATAGAAATTAATAGATTTTTCTATATTTCTTTATACTATAAATGTTATAATGATTAGTTATAATAATTATGATAATAATAAGTATGATCATCTTAATTATCATTGATATTATCATTATTATTTTCATGATTATCTAAAAGAAATATGATCATTCCTCATCATCAATGGTGCTATTCATATTATCATTATTATTTCAATAGGATTACTATTATTATTACTCCTATTTCTATTAGATTATCAATTGTTATCATCCATCTTCTTATTATTGTTAATTTGATGGTGATCCTGTTCTTGTTTCTCCTACATGCTTTTGTTGGTGGTGTTGTTGCGAGGTCTTTGTCAGTGATGACAATGACAATGATGATAATGGAGAAAGTAATGGCAACAAAAGCAACAACAATAATGATGATAATGAAAAGTTTCATAATGTTGATGGTGGTAATGATAACAATATTAATGATAAAGTAATCATCACTGATAATATTGATGATAACACTTTCATGATGATAATAGAACTAATGATAATGGTAATGACTTATTTATGATAACAATGATAATAATAATGGTGATGATGAATAATGATAGTAATAAATTTAGAAATATAAAAGTTTAGTTAAGTCCCCCCGAACGGCGGGTCTGTTTTCTTTGACATACGTAATGTCTCCCATGTTCCACCAATATTTGATGTTTTTTATTTTACGCTTATTTACTACAAGAAAGACATGTTTTGTTTATGTTACACCATTTATCAGGTGTATGTTTTTCCATTATGAAGACTATATATTTTAACTGCATTGAAACAGAAGTGTAAATCGTTTTATATCAATATGATTTTCTGAATAAATTAGCAGACGCTCAACAACACCACGTGTTTCAATGGCTAAAGAACATCTTTATTTACTGCACGAATGTGGCAAGAAAACCCCACATGTATAATTTATACATGTACTCTATATTTCTGTATAATTCTCTATATTATATATATTGTATATATATAAAAAATATATATTACTGATAAATAATTATCAAACATTCATTTTCATTATAATATTCTTTCTCATTATCATACATATATATTTTTTTCTTTTCCTTCTTGTTTCTATACCTTTTCATAATTCTTATTTTCCTTAACATTCTAAGAATTTGTAATTTTATTAATATTCAAAATATCCATACTATTCCTAGCCCTTACCCTTATCACCCTAATCATCTCTATTAATCTCATTCCTAAAACTAGTCTCATTCTCCCTCACATTCACCTTCTCATTGTCATCCTCACTTCCCTTCTCACGTTCATTACTCACAAACAGACGTCTAACAGAAGCATCTTCCTCCCTCAGGTTGGACTCCCTTACACCTTGCTTCCGTGAACGGCCATCATGCTGTTGCAGAGACGCTCCTCGAGAAGGGCGGAGAAGTGAACGCCAAGACTAATGATGGTAAGGCGATTGGAAAGCGAGTGACTTCTTAAAGGCACCAGAAGAATTTTGCTTTTGTTTCTTTTATCATCTTTATCTCTGTGGAAATTTATAATAATTATTATTTAG
>NW_028234445.1:959116-961616 GCF_977035675.1 Penaeus japonicus | reverse complement strand
AAAAACAAAATGAATGCATTTACATTTCCACTTCAGTTACTTGTCTGTTGTATTAAGACATCTACTTACCTGTCTATCTGTCTCCCTATCTTTTTGTCTTTTCATCTATATTTTTATCTCTCTTGTCTATCTCTACCTTCCTATCTATCTTTCTTCCTCTACATCTATCTTCATATCTCTGTATCTTATCCCTCTTTCTTCCTATCTCTCTATCTGTTTTATCTGACTCTCTTCTTATTCCCCTCTATTCCTATCTCCTCTTTCGAACTATCTTTCTCTATACATCTCTATATTTACACACAGCATATAACTATTTCCTCTTCCTCCTCTTTCCCTTCTCCCTTCCTATTACATTTTCCCTTCTCCACATTCTCCTTCCCCCTTATTTTCCTCTTTCTCCTACTTTTTCCCTTCTCCCCTTCCTCTTCCTGCGTATTCACTCCTCCCCTTCGTCCTTATCTTCTTCCTCTTAGTTTTTCCCTTCTACACCTCCTCTTTCTCTTCTCCACCCCCTCCCTCTTATCTTCCTCCTCCTCCTCCTACTTCCCATCTGTAAGGCACTGATACTGATATTAATTGACCCAAGACATTGATCATGTATGTCTACTTAATTCAATGCAATATCGATGGCAGTGTGTTTTGACCTGACGCTTCCTGTCTCCTGTGTTCGTTTCCGCCTCGGAACACTAGTTTTTCTAGGCAGCTGTTTTTGTTAACGGAAGGCCCGAGGCGTAGAAAGTGACTAAATGGTACTTAAGGACATGTAAGGATCACAGAGAGACAGATCAGGACAGAGAGGTCAGACAGACAGACTAGAGCGAACAGCTCGGGTATATTAACAGTCCACAATAAAGACCATGCACGTGAACGTCTGTCTCTTATCCACCGGATCACAACCAGGGCATCAAGTGTTATAACAATCTGCTCTCAGTGGTGGGTTATATTGTGGCAGCAAGCTGGTTATAACTAGTGCCAGCTGATGTTTACTTCTACCTTATCTGCCTCTTCCTTCGCTTTCTCTTCTCATCCCCTTCCTCCTTCCCCCTCCTCTTTCCCTTCCCCTTCCCCTCCCCCTCCCCCTTCTCTTCCCCTTCCTCCTCCCTCTTTCCCTTCTCCTTCCCCTCCCCCTCCCTTTCCTCTTTCCCTTCTCTTTCCCCCCCCCCCCCTTTTTCCCTTCTCCTTCTTCTCCCACTCCCCCCCCCCCCCCCCTTCTTTTCCTTTTTCCGTCTCCTTCCCTTCCTCCCCCCCCCTCCTCCCCTCCCCATCCCTCTTATCTTCCCCCTCTTCCTCCCTCTTCTCCCTTCCCCCCTTCCTCCTTCCCATCCCCTTCCCCCTTATCTTCTTCTATCCCTTCTCCTTCCCTTCCTCCTTCCCCCTACCCCACTCCCCAATTTTATTCCCCTTTCCTCCTCCCTTCTTTCCCTTCTCCTTCCTTTCCTCCTTCCCATTCCCTTCCCCCTTATCTTCTTTCCCTTCTCCTTCCCACCCCTCTCCCCCTTATCTTTCCCTTCTCCTTCCTTTCCTCCTTCCCATTCCTCTCCCCCATATCATCCCCTTTCTCCTCCCTCTTTCCCTTCTCCATCCCACCCCCCTCCCCCTTATCTTCCCCTTCCTCCTCCCTCTTTCTCTTCTCCTTCCCTTCCTCCTTCCCCCCCCACTCCTCCCTTATCTTCCCTTCCTCCTCCCTCTTTCTCTTCTCCTTCCCTTCTCCTTCCCACCCCCCTCCCCCTTCTCTCCCCCTCCCTCCCCCCTCTTTCCCTTCTTCCGTCTCCCCCCCCTCCCTCTTATCTTCCTCTTTCCCTTCTCCCTCCCACCTCCCTCCCCTTCATCTTCCCCTTCCTCCTCCCTCTTTCCCTTCTCCTTCCCTTCCTCCTTCCTACCCCTTCCCCCTTCTCTTCCCCTTCCACCCCCCTCTTTTTTTTTTTCTTCCCTTCCTCCATCCCATCCCCTCTCCCTGTAATCTTCCCCTTCCCCCTCCCTCGTCCCTCCTACATTCCGCCTTCCCCTCTTATTGATGACCATTGCCTACCTTTAGTCCCTTCAATATTACTGAATTGAAGTTAAAATGATCAAGTGAGTCAATTTTAGCTCAAAGGTCCATAAGCGGACAGAGAATTTTCCTTTCTCACGCTTTTCACCATATTTTGACAGCATGTATCTTGTGGATAGCCTGGCCCATTGCATGAGTGTAACATCCCATACCTTTGGAGATAATACCATAGGATTTACTGCACACACACAAACACACGTATACACAAGCAAACACACACACACACACACACACACACACACACACACACACACATATATATATATATATATATATATATATATATATATATATATATATATATATATATATATATACAATGTATATATATATATATATATCATATATATATATATATATTAATATTTATATATATTCGATATATATTATATATATACATGTCATTTAATATATATATATATATTATTATATATACTATATATAATATAA
>NW_028234445.1:933773-936273 GCF_977035675.1 Penaeus japonicus | reverse complement strand
ATAGACAGGGTGTAGGGGAAAACATAGAGATGACAGGAAGGGAAAGGACTAGAATTTCATAGATGAAATGAGGTAGACGGAGTTAGGAGCTAGAGATAAGTAGAGAGAGATAGAGTTAGAAATAGATAGATAGAGAGAGAAATTGGGGCCTCTACGTACTGTACATCAAAGCTACAACACGCCGATATGATTATATGGTGTACAAGAACACAATGTATTGAAATGTGCACAGACATTGACAAGGATTCCTGCTGAACAAATCGAGAACAAAACAACGTAGGAAAAGACAGGAAAGCGAAAAGTTCTTGGGCATATTGGTGTTTTTTCCTTTTTTCCTTTGTTGTATAGGCATTAAGATACTCGTCCATGTGGAAGTGGGAAGTCCTGACCATAGCCTTTCCCTTTCAGCGTGCTCTGGTGGAAGCAGGCGACGCCGAAGGGCTGCAGACCGCCCTCGGCTCCCTATCTGCAGGCGCCCTCTCGACTTTCTTGGGTGACACGGATTTCTTGGGTAAGCCAGCAATAGCAATCTTTTTAGAAAGTCCATTTCGACATTTTCTTTATGGCTCGTGTGTGAAGTAGAATTAATTAGGTCTTGGCTTTTGATGGCCAGAGATGCTGATGACGAGATTCACAGAAATTTGAACTATGGAAACAGAATATGAATTAGCATCTGCTGAAACTTATATACATTTAACAAGAAAATGAGGGAAGCAAATCTGAAGAGCCAAACTGACATATATTTATGAATCCCTTTATCTCTGACTCCTTTCAATTCCAGATGCATTGCTTGTTGAACAGTACAAATTTGATAAGCAGGAAAAATCTAAATCGATTCATTATTATTATTATTATTATACTTCCCTATATACATACATACATACATATATATATATATATATATATATATATATATATATATATATATATATATATATATATATATATATATACATATATATACATATATATTTCTATATATATATATATATATATATATATATATATATATATATATATATATATATATATATATATATATATATATATATACAAATAATATAATGCTTCTAAGCATTAATATGTATATAGGGAAATATAATGATAATGATAATAATTATAATAATAATAAAAAAATAATAACAATAATGAATCGACTTAGATTTACACCTGCTTATATATATATATATATATATATATATATATATATAATATATATATATATATAATATATATATATATATAAACAGGTGTAAATCTAAATCGATTCATTATTGTTATTATTATTATTATTATATTTCCCTATATACATATATATACATATATATTTACCTATAAATATATATATATATATATATATATATATATATATATATATATATATATATATATATGTATGTATGTATGTATGTATGTGTGCATGTATATGTATATTAATTATTCCTTATTCTTTAATTATTCCTTATTCTATTTTAATCTTTAATCATTCCAACACCCCCTCTTAATCAAAGATTGTTTATGATATACGAGGGAATCTAACCCCTGATAAACTTAAAATCTTTCAACATCTTCTGAGATACAGGTTTGGTTAATGAAGGAGAGAGAAAGAGAGAGAGAGAGAGACTGTAGAGAGAGAGGGAGAGAGACTGTATAGAGGGAGAGAGAGAGAGACTGTAGAAAGATAGGGAGAGAGAGACTGTAGAGAGAGAGAGAGAGAGAGAGAGAGAGAGAGAGAGAGACTGTATAGAGAGAGAGAGGGGAGAGAGAGACTGTTTAGAGAGAGAGAGAGATAAAGAGACTGTATAGAGGGAGAGAGAGAGAGACTGTGTAGAGAGAGAGAGAGAGACTGTATAGAGGGAGAGAGAGAGAGATAAAGAGACTGTATAGAGGGAGAGAGAGAGAGACTGTGTAGAGAGAGAGAGAGAGAGACTGTATAGAGGGAGAGAGAGAGACTGTAGAGAGATAGGGAGAGAGAGAGAGACTGTAGAGAGAGAGGGAGGGAGAGAGAGAGAGAGACTGTAGAGAGAGAGGGGGAGAGAGAGACTGTAGAGAGAGAGAGGGAGAGAGAGAGAGAGAGAGAGAGAGAGAGAGAGAGAGACTGTATAGAGGGAGAGAGAGAGAGGGAGAGAGAGAGAGAGAGAGAGAGAGAGAGAGAGAGAGAGAGAGAGACTGTATAGAGGGAGAGAGAGAGAGAGAGAGAGAGAGAGAGAGAGAGAGAATATATATATATAAAAAGATATATATATATATATATATATATATATATATATGTATATATATGTATGTATGTATATATGTATATATATATATATATATATATATATATATATATATATATATATATATATATATATATAAAGAGAGAGAGAGAGAGAGAGAGAGAGAGAGAGAGAGAGAG
Source organism: Penaeus japonicus (assembly GCF_977035675.1). Lineage (NCBI taxonomy): Eukaryota > Metazoa > Arthropoda > Malacostraca > Decapoda > Penaeidae > Penaeus > Penaeus japonicus. Next base: position 933,875 of record NW_028234445.1, on the reverse strand, counting down.
AGAGAGAGAGAGAAAGAGAGAGAGTAGAGACTGTGTAGAGATAGATAGATAGAGAGAGAGAGACTGTGTAGGAAGAGAGAGATAGAGAGAGAGAGAGAGAGA
>NW_028234445.1:906273-913773 GCF_977035675.1 Penaeus japonicus | reverse complement strand
ATGAATATTTTAAATATTGATTATAAATGATTATAAATTTATTATGAATTGTAAATATCATTAATGATAATGATTATTTTTAGTGATAATGAATATTTTTATGTTATTATCATTTTTAGAAATCATCATTGCTGTTATTATTTTTATCATCATTAATATTTTCATTATCATTTATTATCATTATGAATATTATATAATTATCATTATTATAAGAATTATCATTATTATTATCTTCATTATTATTTTTATCTTCCTCATTATCATCATTATTCATGTTATTGTCATAATTATCTTCACTAATATTTCTATCATTATGATTGATATTTTTTTATCATTTTATTACCATTGCTATCATTATAGCTATCATGATTACTGTTATTATTGCAATGGTGTTCGTAAATATAATAATAAAAACAATAAAAATTACAATAATTATCATAGTAATAAAAAAAATATTTATATATTATTGATAAATGATTATCATACATTCATTTTCATTATAATATTCTTTCTCATTATCTCATTGTTTCTATACCTTTTCATAATTCTTATTTTCATTAACATTCTTAGTATTTGCAATTTTATTAATATTCAAAATATCCATACTATTCCTAGCCCTTACCCTTATCACCCTAATCATCTCTATTAATCTCATTCCTAAAACTAGTCTCATTCTCCCTCACATTCACCTTCTCATTGTCATTCTCACTCACATTCACCTTCTGATTGTTATTCTCACTGACATTCACCTTCTCATTGTCATTTTCACTCGCATTCACCTTCTGATTTTTATTCTCACGCACATTCACCTTCGCATTGTCATCCTCACTTCCCTTCTCACATTCATTACTCACAAACAAACGTCTAACAGAAGCATCTTCCTCCCTCAGGTGGGACTCCCTTACACTATGCTTCCTTTAACGGCCATCATGCTGTTGCTGAGACGCTCCTCGAGAAGGGCGGAGAAGTGAACACCAAGGATAAGGATGGTAAGGCGATTGGAAAGCGAGTGACTTCTTAAAGGCACCAGAAGAATTTTGCTTTTGTTTCTTTTTTCTTCTTTGTCTGTATGGAATTTTATAACAATTAGTGTTATAATTTATTAAGGGAATCTTTATCATCTTTTATCATTAATTTTATTGATATTTATTTCTTTATTCTATGAATTTTTCAATAAAATATTTTCATAGAATATTCTATAAAATAGAAATAAATAGATTTTTCTGTTTCTTTATAATATAAATGCTATAATGATTAGTTATAACAATTCTGATAATAATAAGTATGATGATTTCAATTATTAATGATAATATCATTATTATTTCATCATTATTTAAAAGAAATATGATCATCCTCATCATTAATCATAATCATCATCAATGGTCCTATTCATATTATCATTATTATTTCATTACTATAAGTATCATTGTCACTCCCATTTCTACTAAATTATCAATTGTTATCATCCTTCTTCTTCTCATTATTGTTATTTTGATGGTGATCCTGTTTCTGTTCTCCTACATGCTTTTGTTGGTAGTGTTGTTGCGAGGTCTTTGTCAGTGATGAGAATGATGATAATGGAGAAAGTAATGGCAACAAAAGCAACAACAATAATGATGATAATGAAAAGTTTCATAATGTTGATGGTGGTAATGATAACAATATTAATGATAAAGTAATCATCACTGATAATGTTGATGATAACACTTTCATGATGATAATAGAACTAATGATAATGGTAATGACTTATTTATGATAACAATGATAATAATAATGGTGATGATGAATAATGATAGTAATAAATTTAGAAATATAAAAGTTTAGTTAAGTCCCCCCGAACGGCGGGTCCGTTTTCTTTGACATACGTAATGTCTCCCATGTTCCACCAATATTTGATGTTTTTTATTTTACGCTTATTTACTACAAGAAAGACATGTTTTGTTTATGTTACACCATTTATCAGGTGTATGTTTTTCCATTATGAAGACTATATATTTTAACTGCATTGAAACAGAAGTGTAAATCATTTTATATCAATATGATTTTCTGAATAAATTAGCAGACGCTCAACATCACCACGTGTTTCAATGGCTAAAGAACATCTTTATTTACTGCACGAATATCTTATATTTGTCTTTACTTATTTATATTGATCTTTACTGCACGAATATTTATCTTTAATATGATATTTATCTTTACTGCACGAATGTGGCAAGAAAACCCCACAAATATTAAGGAAGGAAATATTTTATGATACTGATGATAACACTCTCATGATAATGATGGAACTTATGATAATGATATAATGATAATAATGATGGTGATTGGAAGGTGAATAATGATAGTAATAACAGTAATGATGGAAATAATATTTATTGATTATGATAATTCTTATTATAATGAATATTTTAAATATTGATTATAAATGATTATAAATTTATTATGAATTGTAATTATCATTAATGATAATGATTATTTTTAGTGATAATGATTATTTTTGTTATTATCATTTTTATAAATTATCATCATCGCTGTTATTATTTTTTATCATCATTAATATTTTCATTATCATTATTATCATTATCAATATTATATAATTATCATTATTATAAGAATTATCATTATTATTATCTTCATTATTATTTTTATCTTCCTCATTATCATTATTATTCAAGTTATTGTCATAGTTATCTTAATATTTCTATCATTATGATTGATATTTTTTTATCATTTTATTACCATTGCTATCATTATAGCTACCATGATTACTGTTATTATTGCAATGGTCTTCGTAAATATAATAATAAAAACAATAAAAATTACAATAATTATCATAGTAATAAAAAAATATTTATATATTATTGATAAATGATTATCAAACATTCATTTTCATTATAACATTCTTTCTCATTATCTCATTGTTTCTATACCTTTTCATAATTCTTATTTTCATTAACATTCTAAGTATTTGCAATTTTATTAATAATCAAAATATTCATACTATTCCTAGCCCTTACCCTTATCACCCTAATCATCTCTATTAATCTCATTCCTAAAACTAGTCTCATTCTCCCTCACAATCACCTTCTCATTGTCATTCTCACTGACATTCACCTTCTGATTGTTATTCTCACTGACATTCACCTTCTCATTGTCATTTTCACTCGCATTCACCTTCTTACTGTCATTCTCACTCACATTCACCTTCGCATTGTCATCCTCACTTCCCTTCTCACATTCATTACTCACAAACAAACGTCTAACAGAAGCATCTTCCTCCCTCAGATGAAACTCCCTTACACTTTGCTTCCTTTAACGGCCATTCACCTTCTCATTGTCATTCTAACTTATTCACCTTCTCATTGTCATCCTCACTCACATTCACCTTCTCATTGTCATCCTCACTCACATTCACCTTCTCATTGTCATTCTAACTCACATTCACCTTCTCATTACTATTCTCACTCACATTCACCTTGCCATTGTCATTCTCACTCACATTCACCTTCCCTTTGTCATTCAGATTCATTCACCTTCTCATTGTCATTCTCACTCATATCCACCTCCTCATTGTCATTCTCACTCATTTACCTACTTTCTGTCATTCTCACTCGCATCCACCTTCTCATGTCATTCTCATTCATATTCACCTTCTTATTGTCATTCTCAATCTCTCTCACATTCACCTTCTCATTGTCATTCTCACTCACATTCATCTTCTCATTTTCATTCTCACTCTGACTCACATTCACCTCATTTTCATTTTCACTCACATTCACCTTCTTATTGTCATTCTCACTCACCTTCACCTTCTCACTGTCATTCTCTTTCACATTTACCTTCTCATTGTCATTCTCACTCAGATTCACCTTCTCATTGTCATTCTCACTCACATTCACCTTCTCATTGTCATTCTCACTCACATTCACCTTCTCATTGTCATTCTCACTCACATTCACCTTCTCATTGTCATTCTCACTTACATTCACCTTCTCATTGTCAATCTCACTCATTCACCTTCTCATTGTCATTCTCACTCATTCACCTTCTCATTGTCATTCTCAGTCATTCACCTTCTCATTGTCATTCTCACTCACATTCACCTTCTCATTGTCAGTCTCAGTCATTCACCTTCTCATTGTCATTCTCAGTCATTCACCTTCTCATTGTCATTCTCACTCACATTCACCTTCTCATTGTCATTCTCACTCACATTCACCTTCTCATTGTCATTATCACTCACATTCATCTTTTAATTATCATTCTCATCCACATTCACCTTCTCATTGTCATTCCTACTCACATTCACCTTCTCATTGTCATTCTCACTCACATTCATCTTTTCATTATCATTCTCATCCACATTCACCTTTTCATTGTCATTCCTACTCACATTCACCTTCTCATTGTCATTCTCACTCATTCACCTTCTAATTATCATTTTCACTCATTCACCCTCTCATTGTCATTCTTACTCATTCACTTTCTCATAGTCTTTCTCACTCATTCACCTTCTCATCATCATTCTCACTCACATTCACCTTCTCATTGTCATTCTCACTCACATTCACCTTCTCATTGTCATTCTCACTCATTCACCTTCTCTATCATTCTTACTCACATTCGCCTTCTCATTGTCATTCTCATTCACATTCCCCTTCTCATTGTCATTCTCACTCACATTCACCTTCGCATTGTCATTCTCACTCACATTCATTTTTTCATTCTCATTCCCATCCACATTCACCTTCTCTTTGTCATTCCTACTCACATTCACCTTCTCATTGTCATTCTCACTGATTCATCTTTTCATTGTCATTCTCACTCGTATTCTCCTTCTTATGTCATTCTCACTCACATTCACCTTCTCATTTTCATTCTCACTCTCACTCACATTCACCTTTTCATTGTCATTCTTTCACTCACATTCTCATTGCCATTCTCACTCGCATTCAACTTCTCATTGTCATTCTCACTCACATTCATCTTTTCATTGTCCTTCTTACTCACATTCACCTTCTCATTATCATTTTAACTCACATTTACATTCTGATTGTCATTCTCACTCACATTCCCCTTCTTATTATAATTCTCACTCACATTCCCCTTCTCATTGTCATTCTCACTCACATTCACCTTCTCATTATCATTCTCACTCACATTCACCTGCTCACCGTCATTCTCACTCACATTCACCTTCTCATTGTCAATCTCACTCACATTCACATTCTCACTGTCATTATCACTCACATTCTCCTTATTTTCATTCTCACTCACATTCACCTCATTTTCATTCTCACTCACATTCACCTTACTGTCATTCTCATTCACATTCACCTTTTAATTGTCATTCACACTCACTTTCACATTCTCATTTTCATTCTCACTCACCTTCACCTTCTCATTGTCTTTCTCACTCACATTCACTTTCTTATTGTCATTCTCACTCACATTCATCTTCTCACTGTCATTCTCACTTACATTCACCTTCTCATTGTCATTCTCACTCACATTCACCTTTTCATTATCATTCTCATCCACATTCACCTTCTCATTGTCATTCTTACTCACATTCACCTTCTCACTGTCATTCTCACTCACATTCACCTTATCATTATCATTCTCACTCACTTTCACCTTCACATTGTCATTCTCACTCACATTCACCTTCTCGTTATCATTCTCACTCACATTCACCTTCGCATTGTCATTTTCACTCACACTCACCTTCTCATGTCATTCTCACTCGCATTCACCTTCTCATTGTCATTCTCACTCACATTCACCTTCTCACTTTCATTCTCATTCATATTAACCTTCTCATTGTCATTCTCACTCACATTCACCTCATTGTCATTCTCACTCACATTCACCTTCCAATTGTCATTCTCACTCACATTCATCTTCTCATTGTCATTCTCACTCACATCTGCCTTCTCATTTTCATTTTCACTCACATTCACTTTCTCATTTTCATTCTCACTCACATTCATCTTCTCATTGTCATTCACACTGACATTCACCTTCTCATTTTCATTCTGACTCACATTAAACTTCTCATTTGCACTCACATTCACCTTCTAACTTTCATTCTCACTCACATTCACCTTCTCATTGTCATTCTCACTCACATTAACCTTCTCATTGTCATTCTCACTCATAATTACCTTATTTTCATTCTCAGTCATATTCACCTTCTCATTGTCATTCTCACTCACATTCACCTCATTGTCATGCTCACTCACATTCATCTTCTCACTGTCATTCTTATTCACATTCACTTTCTCACTGTCATTCTTATTCACATCCACCTTCTCATTGTCTTTCTCACTCACATTCACTTTCTTATTGTCATTCTCACTCACATTCATCTTCTCACTGTCATTCTCACTTACATTCACCTTCTCATTGTCATTCTCACTCACATTCACCTTTTCATTATCATTCTCATCCACATTCACCTTCTCATTGTCATTCTTACTCACATTCACCTTCTCACTGTCATTCTCACTCACATTCACCTTATCATTATCATTCTCACTCACTTTCACCTTCACATTGTCATTCTCACTCACATTCACCTGCTCGTTATCATTCTCACTCACATTCACCTTCGCATTGTCATTTTCACTCACACTCACCTTCTCATGTCATTCTCACTCGCATTCACCTTTTCATTGTCATTCTTACTCACATTCACCTTCTCACTTTCATTCTCATTCATATTAACCTTCTCATTGTCATTCTCACTCACATTCACCTCATTGTCATTCTCACTCACATTCACCTTCCAATTGTCATTCTCACTCACATTCATCTTCTCATTGTCATTCTCACTCACATCTGCCTTCTCATTTTCATTTTCACTCACATTCACTCTCTCGATTTCATTCTCACTCACATTCATCTTCTCATTGTCATTCAAACTGACATTCACCTTCTCATTTTCATTCTGACTCACATTCAACTTCTCATTTGCACTCACATTCACCTTCTAACTTTCATTCTCACTCACATTCACCTCATTGCCATGCTCACTCACATTCACCTTCTCACTGTCATTCTTATTCACATTCACTTTCTCATGTCATTCTCATTCACATTCACCTTCTTACTTTCATTCTCACTCACATCCACCTTCTCATTTTTATTCTCACTCACATTCACCTTCATTATCATTATCACTCACATTCAGCTTCTCACATTCAGTCTCACTCATATTCACTTTCTCATATTCATTCTCACTCACTTTCACTTTATTTTTATTCACACTCACATTCAGCTCACTTTCATTCTCACTCACATCCACCTTCTCATTGTTATTCTCACTCACATTCACCATATCATTATCATTTTCACTCACATTCAACTTCTCACTGTCATTCTCACTCATATTCACTTTCTCATATTCATTCTCACTACCTTTCACCTTATTTTCATTCTCACTCATATTCAGCTCACTGTCATTCTCACTCACATTCATCTTCTCATTGTCATTCT
>NW_028234445.1:893773-898773 GCF_977035675.1 Penaeus japonicus | reverse complement strand
CATTCACCTTCTCATTGTCATTCTCACTCACATTCACCTTCTCATTGTCAATCACACTCAATTTCACTTTCTCATTTTCATTCTCACTCATATTCACCTTATTGTCATTCTCACTCACATTCACCTTCTCATTATCATTCTCACCTTCGCATTGTCATCCTCACTTCCCTTCTCACGCTCATTACTCACAAACAGACGTCTAACACAAGCATCTTCCTCCCTCAGGTCAGACTCCCTTACACTTTGCTTCCGAGAACGGCCATCATGCTGTTGCAGAGACGCTCCTCGAGAAGGGCGGAGAAGTGAACGCCAAGACTAAGAATGGTAAGGCGATTGGAAAGCGAGTGACTTCTTAAAGGCACCAGAAGAATTTTGCTTTAGTTTCTTTTGTCTTCTTTGTCTTTATGGAATTTTATAACAATTATTGTTATGATTTAATAAGGGAATCTTTTTCATATTTTATCATTAATTTTATTGATATTTATTTCTTTATTCTATGAATTTTTCAATAAAATATTTTCATAGATTATTTTATAAAATAGAAATTAATAGATTTTTCTATATTTCTTTATACTATAAATTTTATAATGATTAGTTATAATAATTATGATAATAATAAGTATGATCATCTTAATTATTATTGATATTATCATTATTATTTTCATGATTATCTAAAAGAAATATGATCATAATCATCATCAATGGTGCTATTCATATTATCATTATTATTTCAATAGGATTACTATTATTATTACTCCTATTTCTATTAAATTATCAATTGTTATCATCCTTCTTATTATTGTTATTTTGATGGTGATCCTGTTCTTGTTCTCCTACATGCTTTTGTTGGTGGTGTTGTTGCGAGGTCTTTGTCAGTGATGACAAAGACAATGATGATAATGGAGAAAGTAATGGCAACATATGCAACAACAATAATGATGATTATCATAGTATTTTTTTTTCCTTTTCATTTCTATGCCTTTTCCTAATTGTTATTTTCAGTTACTTTCTTATTATTTGCAATTTTATTAATATTCAAAATATTCATACTATTCCTTGCCCTTATCCTTATCACCTTATTCATTCCTAAAAACTAGTCTCATTTTCACTCGCATTCACCTTCTTACTGTCATTCTCACTCACTCACATTCACATTGTCATTCTCACTCATTCACCTTCTCATGTTTATTCTCACTCTCATTCACCTTCGCATTGTCATCCTCACTTCCCTTCTCACACTCATTACTCACAAACAGACGTCTAACACAAGCATCTTCCTCCCTCAGGTCTGACTCCCTTACACTTGGCTTCCTATAACGGCCATCATGCTGTTGCTGAGACGCTCCTCGAGAAGGGCGGAGAAGTGAATGCCAAGGATGGATTAGGTAAGGCGATTGGAAAGCGAGTGACTTCTTAAAGGCGCCAGAAGAATTTTTTTTTTTTCTAATCTTTGTCTTTATGGAATTTTATAACAAATTATTGTTATGATTTGATTAGGGAATCTTTATCATCTTTTATCATTAATTATATTGATATTTATTTCTTTATTCTATGAATTTTTCAATAAAATATTTTCATAGATTATTCTATAAAATAGAAATAAATATATTTTTCTGTTTCTTTATAATATAAATGTTATAATAATTAGTTATAACAATTCTGATAATAATAAGTATGATGATTTAAATTATTATTGATAATATCATTATTATTTCATGATTATCTAAAAGAAATATGACCATCCTCATCATCAATGGTGCTATTCATATTATCATTATTATTTCAATAGGATTACTATTATTATTACTCCTATTTCTATTAAATTATCAATTGTTATCATCCTTCTTCTTCTCATTATTGTTAATTTGATGGTGATCCTGTTCTTGTTCTCCTACATGCTTTTGTTGGTGGTGTTGTTGCGAGGTCTTTGTCAGTGATGACAAAGACAATGATGATAATGGAGAAAGTAATGGCAACAAAAGCAACAACAATAATGACGATAATGAAAAGTTTCATAATGTTGATGGTGGTAATGATAACAATATTAATGATAAAGTAATCATCACTGATAATGTTGATGATAACACTTTCATGATGATAATATAACTAATGATAATGGTAATGACATATTTATGATAACAATGATAATAATAATGTTGATGATGAATAATGATAGTAATAAATTTAGAAATATAAAAGTTTAGTTAAGTCCCCCCGAACGGCGGGTCCGTTTTCTTTGACATACGTAATGTCTCCCATGTTCCACCAATATTTGATGTTTTTTATTTTACGCTTATTTACTACAAGAAAGACATGTTTTGTTTATGTTACACCATTTATCAGGTGTATGTTTTTTTTCCATTATGAAGACTATATATTTTAACTGCATTGAAACAGAAGTGTAAATCATTTTATATCAATATGATTTTCTGAATAAATTAGCAGACGCTCAACAACACCACGTGTTTCAATGGCTAAAGAACATCTTTACTGCACGAATATCTTATATTTATCTTTACTTATTTATATTTATCTTTACTGCACGAATATTTATCTTTAATATAATATTTATCTTTACTGCACGAATGTGTCAAGAAAACCCCACAAATATTAAGGAAGGAAATATTTTATGATACTGATGATAACACTCTCATGATAATGATGGAACTAATGATAATGATATAATGATAATAATGATGGTGATTGGAAGGTGAATAATGATAGTAATAACAGTAATGATGGAAATAATATTTATTGATTATGATGATAATTCTTGTTATAATGAATATTTTAAATATTGATTATAAATGATTATAAATTTATTATGAATTGTAATTATCATTAATGATAATGATTATTTTTAATGATAATGATTATTTTTATGTTATTATCATTTTTAGAAATCCTCATTGCTGTTATTATTTTTATCATCATTAATATTTTCATTATCATTATTATCATTATGAATATTATATAATTATCATTATTATAAGAATTATCATTATTATGATCTTCATTATTATTTTTATCTTCCTCATTATCATTATCATTCATGTTATTCTCATAATTATCTTCACTAATATTTCTATCATTATGATTGATATTTTTGTATCATTTTATTACCATTGCTATCATTATAGCTATCATGATTACTGTTATTATTGCAATGGTCTTCGTAAATATAATAATAAAAACAACAAAAATTACAATAATTATCATAGTAATAGAAAATATATATATATTACTGATAAATAATTATCAAACATTCATTTTCATTATAATATTCTTTCTCATTATCATACATATATTTTTTTTTCTTTTCCTTCTTGTTTCTATACCTTTTCATAATTCTTATTTCATTAACATTCTAAGTATTTGCAATTTTATTAATATTCAAAATATTCATACTATTCCTAGCCCTTACCCTTATCACCCTAATCATCTCTATTAATCTCATTCCTAAAACTAGTCTCATTCTCCCTCACAATCACCTTCTCATTGTCATTCTCACTGACATTCACCTTCTGATTGTTATTCTCACTGACATTCACCTTCTCATTGTCATTTCCACTCGCATTCACCTTCTTACTGTCATTCTCACTCACATTCACCTTCGCATTGTCATCCTCACTTCCCTTCTCACGCTCATTACTCACAAACAGACGTCTAACACAAGCATCTTCCTCCCTCAGATCAGACTCCCTTACACTTTGCTTCCTGGAACGGCCACAATGCTGTTGCAGAGACGCTCCTCGAGAAGGGCGGAGAAGTGAACGCCAAGACTGTGATTGGTAAGGCGATTGGAAAGCGAGTGACTTCTTAAAGGCACCAGAAGAATTTTGCTTTTGTTTCTTTTATCATCTTTATCTCTGTGGAAATTTATAACAATTATTATTCAGATCTAATAAGGATACATCTATCATCAGGTTTTCTTATTTATTCATCATTCAATATTCTTTTTTATTTATCCAATCCTTATGTTTTAATTGTTAATTTGAGTTATTTGTAAATGTTATATATTCATTATCATTTGTCATATGTATTGCAAGGTTATGATTATTATTATCATAAAAATATTCATTATCATTATACTACTATATCTTATCATTTATTACAACTATATTTTTATTATTATTATTTAAAGAATTTTATTTTTGTAATTGTCAATTTTCATCATTCATCTTTTTTTTCCCTCTTTTACTCTTTTCATTATTGATATCATTTTTATATTTACTTCAATATTTCTTATATATGATTTTATACATATCATTGCTATGATTATTATTATTATTATTATAGTTAGAATTATCACTATTTTAATTATTCATATTACTGCTATTTCTATTGAAATTATTATCATATGTTATCCTTCCTCTTGTCATTATTGATAATTTTGCTGATGATCCTGTTGTTCTTGTTCTTGTACATGCTTTTGTTGTAGTTGTGAGGTCTTTATCACTCATAGTACCAGTGTCGGTAAATCATGATGGTAATGATAATGAGGATAACACGATGGCTTCCTTGTTCTTCCTTCTGGCAAACACCCAAGTCTGCTCACAGCTTGCTTGCAACAAACATGGTTATGCAGGTGCTGTTAAGAGGAATGCACTACTTAGCATTCATTTTACAAAATAGCTCTTCTCGCAACTTAAGTTAGGTTTGCTAAGTACAAAGATAACATATCCAAATGAAATATCAATAATATAAGTTCATACGAGAAAAGATATTACCTATTTTGTTTGATTATTATAAAGATAAAGATAATACTGATAAAAATAACCATAATAATGATGATAATGATAATGATGACTAAGAATAACATTGATTATGATTATATAAAAACATTAAAGATAACAATAATAATCATTATTATTATCAATATCAAAATCAAACTAGTTAGAATGACCATTATTATTTTTTGATTATTTTTATGACTGATATCATAATTTCTTTCATTATAAATATTATGTTACTGATAATACTAATTCCAAAAACAATGA
>NW_028234445.1:871273-888773 GCF_977035675.1 Penaeus japonicus | reverse complement strand
CCTTCTCATTGTCATTCTCACTCACATTCACCTTCTCATTGTCATTCTCAGTCATACACCTTCTCATTGTCATTCTCAGTCATTCACCTTCTCATTGTCATTCTCACTCACATTCACCTTCTCATTGTCATTCTCACTCACATTCACCTTCTCATTGTCATTCTCACTCACATTCATCTTTTCATTATCATTCTCATCCACATTCACCTTCTCATTGCCATTCCTACTCACATTCACCTTTTCATTGTCATTCTCACTCATTCACCTTCTCATTATCATTCTCACTCATTCTCCTTCTCATTGTCATTCTTACTCATTCACCTTCTCATAGTCTTTCTCACTCATTCACCTTCTCATCATCATTCTCACTCATATTCACCTTCTCATTGTCATTCTCACTCACATTCACCATCCCATTGTCATTCTCACTCATTCACCTTCTCTATCATTCTTACTCACATTCACCTTCTCATTGTCATTCTCACTGATTCACCTTCTCATGTCATTCTCATTCACATTCCCCTTCTCATTGTCATTCTCACTCACATTCACCTTCGCATTGTCATTCTCACTCACATTCATCTTTTCATTCTCATTCCCATCCACATTCACCTTCTCTTTGTCATTCTCACTGATTCACCTTCTCATTGTCATTCTCACTCACATTCACCTTCTCGTTATCATTCTCACTCACATTCACCTTCGCATTGTCATTTTCACTCACACTCACCCTCTCATGTCATTCTCACTCGCATTCACCTTCTCATTGTCATTCTCACTCACATTCACCTTCTCACTTTCATTCTCATTCATATTAACCTTCTCATTGTCATTCTCACTCACATTCACCTCATTGTCATTCTCACTCACATTCACCTTCTAATTGTCATTCTCACTCACATTCATCTTCTCATTGTCATTCTCACTCACATCTGCCTTCTGATTTTTATTTTCACTCACATTCACTTTCTCATTTTCATTCTCACTCACATTCATCTTCTCATTGTCATTCACACTGACATTCACCTTCTCATTTTCATTCTGACTCACATTCAACTTCTCATTTTCACTCACATTCACCTTCTAACTTTCATTCTCACTCACATTCACCTTCTCATTGTCATTCTCACTCACATTCACCTTCTCATTGTCATTCTCACTCATAATTACCTTATTTTCATTCTCAGTCATATTCATCTTCTCATTGTCATTCTCACTCACATTCACCTCATTGTCATGCTCACTCACATTCACCTTCTCACTGTCATTCTTATTAACATTCACTTTCTCACTGTCATTCTTATTCACATTCACCTTCTCACTGTCATTCTCACTCACATTCACCTTCTCATTGTCATTCTCACTCACATTCACCTTCTCATTTTCATTCTCACTCACATCCACCTTCTCATTGTTATTCTCACTCACATTCTACTATCATTATCATTTTCACTCACATTCAACTTCTGACTGTCATTCTCACTCATATTCACTTTCTCATATTCATTCTCACTCACTTTCACCTTATTTTCATTCTCACTCACATTCAGTTCACTGTCATTCTCACTCACATTCACCTTCTCATTGTCATTCTCATTCACATTCACTTTCTCACTGTCATTCTCACTCACATTCCCCTCATTGTCATTCTCACTGTCACTCTCACACACATATTCACCTTCTCACTGTCATTCTCACTCACATTCACCTCACTGTCATTCTCACTCATATTCACCTTTTAACTCTCATTTACACTCACTTTCACTTTTTCATTTTTATTCTCACTCATATTCACCTTATTGTCATTCTCACTCACATTCAGCTTCTCATTGTCATTCTCACTCACATTCACCTTCTTCCTGTAATTCTCACTCCCAATCACCTTCGCATTGTCATCCTCACTTCCCTTCTCACGCTCATTACTCACAAACACATGTCTAACAGAAGCATCTTCCTCCCTCAGGTGAGACTCCCTTACACTTTGCTTCCGAGAAAGGCCATCATGCTGTTGCTGAGACGCTCCTCGAGAAGGGCGGAGAAGTGAACGCCAAGGATAAGGATGGTAAGGCGATTGGAAAGCGAGTGACTTCTTAAAGGCGCCAGAAGAATTTTTTTTTTTTCTAATCTTTGTCTTTATGGAATTTTATAACAAATTATTGTTATGATTTGATTAGGGAATCTTTATCATCTTTTATCATTAATTTTATTGATATTTATTTCTTTATTCTATGAATTTTTCAATAAAATATTTTCATAGATTATTCTATAAAATAGAAATAAATAAATTTTTCTGCTTCTTTATAATATAAATGTTATAATAATTAGTTATAACAATTCTGATAATAATAAGTATGATGATTTCAATTATTATTGATAATATCATTATTATTTCATGATTATCTAAAAGAAATATGATCATCCTCATCATCAATGGTGCTATTCATATTATCATTATTATTTCAATAGGATTACTATTATTATTACTACTATTTCTATTAAATTATCAATTGTTATCATCCTTCTTCTTATTATTGTTATTTTGATGGTGATCCTGTTCTTGTTCTCCTACATGCTTTTGTTGGTGGTGTTGTTGCGAGGTCTTTGTCAGTGATGACAAAGACAATGATGATAATGGAAAAAGTAATGGCAACAAAAGCAACAACAATAGTGATGATAATGAAAAGTTTCATGATGTTGATGGTGGTAATGATAACAATATTAATGATAAAGTAATCATCACTGATAATGTTGATGATAACACTTTCATGATGATAATAGAACTAATGATAATGGTAATGACATATTTATGATAACAATGATAATAATAATGTTGATGATGAATAATGATAGTAATAAATTTAGAAATATAAAAGTTTAGTTAAGTCCCCCCGAATGGCGGGTCCGTTTTCTTTGACATACGTAATGTCTCCCATGTTCCACCAATATTTGATGTTTTTTATTTTACGCTTATTTACTACAAGAAAGACATGTTTTGTTTATGTTACACCATTTATCAGGTGTATGTTTTTTCCATTATGAAGACTATATATTTTAACTGCATTGAAACAGAAGTGTAAATCATTTTATATCAATATGATTTTCTGAAGAAATTAGCAGACGCTCAACACCACCACGTGTTTCAATGGCTAAAGAACATCTTTATTTACTGCACGAATATCTTATATTTATCTTTACTTATTTATATTGATCTTTACTGCACGAATGTGGCAAGAAAACCCCACAAATATTAAGGAAGGAAATATTTTATGATACTGATGATAACACTCTCATGATAATGATGGAACTAATGATAATGATATAATGATAATAATGATGGTGATTGGAAGGTGAATAATGATAGTAATAACAGTAATGATGGAAATAATATTCATTGATTATGATGATAATTCTTATTATAATGAATATTTTAAATATTGATTATAAATGATTATAAATTCATTATGAATTGTAATTATCTTTAATGATAATGATTATTTTTAGTGATAATGATTATTTTTGTTATTATCCTGTTTAGAAATTATTATCATCGCTGTTATTAGTTTTATCATCATTAATATTTTCATTATCATTATTATTATTATGAATATTATATAATTATCATTATTATAAGAATTATCATTATTATGATCTTCATTATTATTTTTATCTTCCTCATTATCATTATTATTCATGTTATTGTCATAATTATCTTCACTAATATTTCTATCATTATGATTGATATTTTTTTATCATTTTATTACCATTGCTATCATTATAGCTATCATGACTACTGTTATTATTGCAATGGTCTTCGTAAATATAATAATAAAAACAATAAAAATTACAATAATTATCATAGTAATATAAAAATATTTATATATTATTGATAAATGATTATCAAACATTCATTTTCATTATAATATTCTTTCTCATTATCATACATATTTTTCTTCTTTTCCTTCTTGTTTCTATACCTTTTCATAATTTTTATTTTCATTAACATTCTAAGTATTTGCAATTTTATTAATATTCAAAATATCCATACTATTCCTAGCCCTTACCCTTATCACCCTAATCATCTCTATTAATCTCATTCCTAAAACTAGTCTCATTCTCCCTCACAATCACCTTCTCATTGTCATTCTCACTCACATTCACCTTCTGATTGTTATTCTCACTCACATTCACCTTCTCATTGTCATTTTCACTCGCATTCACCTTCTTACTGTAATTCTCACTCACATTCACCTTCTCATTGTCATCCTCACTACCCTTCTCACATTCATTACTCACAAACAGACGTCTAACAGAAGCATCTTCCTCCCTCAGATGAAACTCCCTTACACTGTGCTTCCTTTAACGGCCATTCACCTTCTCATTGTCATTCTAACTTATTCACCTTCTCATTGTCATTCTCTCTTACATTCACCTTCTCATTGTCATCCTCACTCACATTCACCTTCTCATTGTCATTCTAACTTACATTCACCTTCTCATTACCATTCTCACTCACATTCACCTTGCCATTGTCATTCTCACTCACATTCACCATCCCTTTGTCATTCAGATTCATTCACCTTCTCATTGTAATTCTCACTCATATCCACCTGCTCATTGTCATTCTCACTCATTTACCTACTTTCTGTCATTCTCACTCGCATCCACCTTCTCATGTCATTCTCATTCATATTCACCTTCTTATTGTCATTCTCAATCTCTCTCACATTCACCTTCTCATTGTCATTCTCACTCACATTCACCTTCTCATTTTCATTCTCACTCTTACTCACATTCACCTCATTTTCATTTTCACTCACATTCACCTTCTTATTGTCATTCTCAGTCACATTCACCTTCTCACTGTCATTCTCTTTCACATTTACCTTCTCATTGTCATTGCCACTCAGATTCACCTTCTCATTGTCATTCTCACTCACATTCACCTTCTCATTGTCATTCTCACTCACATTCACCTTCTCATTGTCAATCTCACTCATTCACCTTCTCACTGTCATTCTCACTCATTCACCTTCTCATTGTCATTCTCAGTCATTCACCTTCTCATTGTCATTCTCACTCACATTCACCTTCTCATTGTCATTCTCAGTCATACACCTTCTCATTTTCATTCTCAGTCATTCACCTTCTCATTGTCATTCTCACTCACATTCACCTTCTCATTGTCATTCTCACTCACATTCACCTTCTCATTGTCATTCTCACTCACATTCATCTTTTCATTATCATTCTCATCCACATTCACCTTCTCATTGCCATTCCTACTCACATTCACCTTCTCATTGTCATTCTCACTCATTCACCTTCTCATTATCATTCTCACTCATTCTCCTTCTCATTGTCATTCTTACTCATTCACCTTCTCATAGTCTTTCTCACTCATTCACCTTCTCATCATCATTCTCACTCATATTCACCTTCTCATTGTCATTCTCACTCACATTCACCATCTCATTGTCATTCTCACTCATTCACCTTCTCTATCATTCTTACTCACATTCACCTTCTCATTGTCATTCTCACTGATTCACCTTCTCATGTCATTCTCATTCACATTCCCCTTCTCATTGTCATTCTCACTCACATTCACCTTCGCATTGTCATTCTCACTCACATTCATCTTTTCATTCTCATTCCCATCCACATTCACCTTCTCTTTGTCATTCCTACTTACATTCACCTTCTCATTGTCATTCTCACTGATTCACCTTCTCATTGTCATTCTCACTCGTATTCTCCTTCTTATGTCATTCTCACTCACATTCACCTTCTCATTTTCATTCTCACTCTCACTCACATTCACCTTTTAATGGTCATTCTCACTTACTCACATTCTCATTGCCATACTCACTCGCATTCAACTTCTCATTGTCATTCTCACTCACATTCATCTTTTCATTGTCCTTCTTACTCACATTCACCTTCTCATTATCATTTTAACTCACATTTACATTCTGATTGTCATTCTCACTCACTTTCCCCTTCTTATTATAATTCTCACTCACATTCCCATTCTCATTGTCATTCTCACTCACATTCACCTTCTCATTATCATTCTCACTCACATTCACCTGCTCACCGTCATTCTCACTCACATTCACCTTCTCATTGTCAATCTCACTCACATTCACATTCTCACTGTCATTATCACTCACATTCTCCTTATTTTCATTCTCACTCACATTCACCTCATTTTCATTCTCACTCACATTCACCTCACTGTCATTGTCATTCACATTCACCTTTTAATTGTCATTCACACTCACTTTCACATTCTCATTTTCATTCTCACTCACCTTCACCTTATCATTGTCTTACTCACATTCACTTTCTTATTGTCATTCTCACTCACATTCATCTTCTCACTGTCATTCTCACTTACATTCACCTTCTCATTGTCATTCTCACTCACATTCACCTTTTCATTATCATTATCATCCACATTCACCTTCTCATTGTCATTCCTACTCACATTCACCTTCTCACTGTCATTCTCACTCACATTCACCTTATCTTTATCATTCTCACTCACTTTCACCTTCACATTGTCATTCTCACTCACATTCACCTTCTCGTTATCATTCTCACTCACATTCACCTTCGCATTGTCATTTTCACTCACACTCACCTTCTCATGTCATTCTCACTCGCATTCACCTTCTCATTGTCATTCTCACTCACATTCACCTTCTCACTTTCATTCTCATTCATATTAACCTTCTCATTGTCATTCTCACTCACATTCACCTCATTGTCATTCTCACTCACATTCTCCTTCTAATTGTCATTCTCACTCACATTCATCTTTTCATTGTCATTCTCACTCACATCTGCCTTCTGATTTTTATTTTCACTCACATTCACTTTCTCATTTTCATTCTCACTCACATTCATCTTCTCATTGTCATTCACACTGACATTCACCTTCTCATTTTCATTCTGACTCACATTCAACTTCTCATTTTCACTCACATTCACTTTCTAACTTTCATTCTCACTCACATTCACCTTCTCATTGTCATTCTCACTCACATTCACCTTCTCATTGTCATTCTCACTCATAATTACCTTATTTTCATTCTCAGTCATATTCATCTTCTCATTGTCATTCTCACTCACATTCACCTCATTGTCATGCTCACTCACATTCACCTTCTCACTGTCATTCTTATTAACATTCACTTTCTCACTGTCATTCTTATTCACATTCACCTTCTCACTGTCATTCTCACTCACATTCACCTTCTCATTGTCATTTTCATTCTCACTCACATCCACCTTCTCATTGTTATTCTCACTCACATTCAACTTCTGACTGTCATTCTCACTCATATTCACTTTCTCATATTCATTCACACTCACTTTCACCTTATTTTCATTCTCACTCACATTCAGTTCACTGTCATTCTCACTCACATTCACCTTCTCATTGTCATTCTCATTCACATTCACTTTCTCACTGTCATTCTCACTCACATTCCCCTCATTGTCATTCTCACTCATTCACCTTCTCACTGTCACTCTCACACACATATTCACCTTCTCACTGTCATTCTCACTCACATTCACCTCACTGTCATTCTCACTCATATTCACCTTTTAACTCTCATTTACACTCACTTTCACTTTTTCATTTTTATTCTCACTCATATTCACCTTATTGTCATTCTCACTCACATTCAGCTTCTCATTGTCATTCTCACTCATATTCACCTTTGAACTCTCATTCACACTCACTTTCACTTTTTCATTTTTATTCTCACTCATATTCACCTTATTGTCATTCTCACTCACATTCAGCTTCTCATTGTCATTCTCACTCACATTCACCTTCTTCCTGTAATTCTCACTCCCAATCACCTTCGCATTGTCATCCTCACTTCCCTTCTCACGCTCATTACTCACAAACAGACGTCTAACACAAGCATCTTCCTCCCTCAGGTCAGACTCCCTTACACTTTGCTTCCTGGAACGGCCATTATACTGTTGTAGAGACGCTCCTCGAGAAGGGCGGAGAAGTGAACGCCAAGGCTAAGAATGGTAAGGCGATTGGAAAGCGAGTGACTTCTTAAAGGCACCAGAAGAATTTTGCTTTTGTTTCTTTTCTCATCTTTGTCTCTGTGGAAATTCATAACAATTATTGTCATTCTCACTCACATTCACCTTCTCATTGTCATTCTCATTCACATTCACCTTCTCGTTATCATTCTCACTCACATTCACCTCTGCATTGTCATTTTCACTCACACTCACCTTCTCATGTCATTCTCACTCGCATTCACCTTCTCATTGTCATTCTCACTCACATTCACCTTCTCATTGTCATTCTCATTCATATTAACCTTCTCATTGTCATTCTCACTCACATTCACCTTCTCATTGTCATTCTCATTCATATTAACCTTCTCATTTTCATTTTCACTCACATTCACTTTCTCATTTTCATTCTCACTCACATTCATCTTCTCATTGTCATTCACACTGACATTCACCTTCTCATTTTCATTCTGACTCACATTCACCTTCTCCTTTTCACTCGCATTCACCTTCTCATTGTCATTCTCACTCACATTCACCTTATTTTCATTCCCACGCACTTTCACCTTTTAATTGCCATTCACACTCACTTTCACATTCTCATTTTCATTCTCACTCACATTTACCTTCTCGTTTTCATTCTCACTCACAATCACCTCATTGTCATTCTCATTCACATTTACCTTCTCATTGTCATCCTCACTCACATTCACCTTTTCATTGTCATTCTCACTCACTCACATTCTCATTGCCATTCTCACTCGCATTCAACTTCTCATTGTCATTCTCACTCACATTCATCTTTTCATTGTCCTTCTTACTCACATTCACCTTCTCATTATCATTTTAACTCACATTTACATTTTGATTGTCATTCTCACTCACATTCCCCTTCTTATTATAATTCTCACTCACATTCCCCTTCTCATTGTCATTCTCACTCACATTCACCTTCTCACTGTCATTCTCACTCACCTTCACTTTCTCATTTTAATTCTCACTCACATTCACCTTCTCATTTCCATTCTCACTCACATTCACCTTCACATTGTCATTCTCACTCACATTCACCTTCTCATTGTCATTCTCACTCACATTCATCTTCTCATTGTCATTCTCACTCACATTCAGCTTCTCATTGTCATTCTCACTCACATTCACCTTCTCATTGTCATTCTCACTCACATTCACCTTCTCATTGTCATTTTCACTCGCATTCACTTTCTTTCTGTAATTCTCACTCCCAATCACCTTCGCATTGTCATCCTCACTTCCCTTCTCACGCTCATTACTCACAAACAGACGTCTAACAGAAGCATCTTCCTCCCTCAGGTTGGACTCCCTTACACCTTGCTTCCCGTGACGGCCATCATGCTGTTGCAGAGACGCTCCTCGAGAAGGGCGGAGAAGTGAACGCCAAGGATAAGGATGATGGTAAGGCGATTGGAAAGCGAGTGACTTCTTAAAGGCGCCAGAAGAATTTTGCTTTTGTTTCTTTTCTCTTTTTTGTCTTCATGGAAATTTATAACAATTATTATTCAGATCTAATAAGGATACCTCTATCATCAGCTTTTCTTATTTCTTCATCATTCATTATTCTTTTCTATTTATCCATTCCTTATGTTTTAGTTGTTTATTTGAGTTATTTGTAAATGTTACTTATTCATTATCATTTATCATATGAATTTCAATGTTATGATTAATACTATCATAAAAATATTCATTTTTATTATCATTTATTACAATTACATTTATATTATTATTTCAAGAATTTTCTTTGGTAATAGTCACTTTTCATCATTCATCTTTTGTCTTCCTCTTTTACTCTTTTCATTATTGATATAATTTTCATTTTTATTTCAATTTTTTTCTATATGATTTTATACATATCATTACTATGATTATTATTATTATTGTTATAGTTAGAATTATCACTATTTTAATTTTTCATATTACTGGTATTTCTATTGAAATTATTATCATAGGTTATCCTTCCTCTTGTCATTATTGATAATTTTGCTGATGATCCTGTTGTTCTTGTTCTTGTACATGCTTTTGTTGTAGTTGTGAGGTCTTTATCACTCATAGTACCAGTGTCGGTAAATCATGATGGTAATGATAATGAGGATAACACGATGGCTTCCTTGTTCTTCCTTCTTGCAAACACCCAAGTCTGCTCACAGCTTGCTTGCAACAAACATGGTTATGCAGGTGCTGTTAAGAGGAATGCACTACTTAGCATTCGTTTTACAAAATAGCTCTTCTCGCAACTTAAGTTAGGTTTGATAAGTACAAAGGTAACATATCCAAATGAAATATCAATAATATAAGTTCATACGAGAAAAGATATTACCTATTTTGTTTGATTATTATAAAGATAATGATAATACTAATAAAAATAACCATAATAATGATGATAATGATAATGATGACTAAGAATAACATTGATTATAATTATATAAAAACATTAAAGCCTTCTCATTGTCATTCCTACTCACATTCACCTTTTCACTGTCATTCTCACTCGAATTCACCTTCTCATTGTCATTCTCACTCACAATCACCTTTTCATTGTCATTCTCACTCACATTCACCTTTTTATTGTCATTCTCACTCACATTCACATTCTCATTCACATTCTCATTGTCATTCTCACTCACATTCACTTCATCATTGTCATTCTCACTCCCATTCACCTTCTCATTGTCATTCAAACTCATTCACCTTCTCAGTGTCATTCTCACTCGCATTCACCACTTCATGACATTCTTATTCACATTCACCTACTCATTGTCATTCTCACTCACATTCACCTTCTCATTATCATTCTCACTCTCACTCACATTCACCTTCTCATTTTCATTCTCATTCCCACTCACATTCACCTTTTCATTTTCATTCTCACTATCACTCACACTTCTCACTTTCATTCTCATTTACATTCACCTTCTCATTGTCATTCTCACACATTCATTTTCACCTTCTCATTATCTTTCTCACTCTCACTCACATTCACCTTCTCATTTTCATTCTCATTCTCACTCACATTCACCTTCTCACTTTCATTCTCATTTAAATTCACCTTCTCATTGTCATTGTAAACCACTAGCTGGCACTAGTTATAACCCACCACTGAGAGCAGTTGTTATAACCACTCGATGCCCTGGTTGTAGGGCGGTGGTTAAGAGACAGACGTTCACGTGCCACGGTCTTAATTGCGGACTATTAATCACACCAGACTCTGGCCGAAGGCCAGAGGTCAGAGCTGTTCGCTCTAGTCTGTCTGTCTGTCTGACCTCTCTGTCCTGATCTGTCTCTCCTGGGTTCCTTGTGTGTCCTTTAAGTACAGAGCCTGAGTCACTTTCTACGCCTAAGGCTATTTCACAACGGAAACAGCTGAAGGGACCGGAAGCAGACTATTGAATGTTACACGGCAATGAAAATACACATACTATCAAATGGTAATGAAGGTGAGAAGGAGGGAGATGTCTACAGATTCATCCTGCTATAACATATAAGATGTACTTGGTCAATGAAGAGGTTTTAATGATGCTTCCGGTTCGGTACACGTGTGAGTGTGTCAGCTGTGACCAGGTGAAAGGTCACGGCAGGAAGCAGGTGTCGGTCAGTACTTCCGCTAGTCACTAGGGAATAGTGTCCTTAAGGAACTATTATTACAAAGACTGTATAACAATCAAATAGCAGTAATAGTCCGAAAATCAGTGGCTTACATTCATTCTCACTCAAATTCACCTTCTCGTTGTTTTCTCACTCATTTACCTTCTCATTGTCATTCTCATCCACATTCGCCTTCTCATTGTCATTCTCATTCACATTCACATTCTCAGTCTTATTGTCATTCTCACTCACATTCCCCTTATCAATGTCATCTCACTCACATTCACCTTCTCATTGTCATTTTCACTCACATTCACCTTCTCATTTTTAATCTCACTCACATTCACCTTCTCATTGTCATTCTCACTCATTCACCTTCTCATTGTCATTCTCCCTGACATTCACCTTCTCATTTTCATTCTCACTCACATTCACCTTCTCATTTTTGTTCTAACTCATTCTCCTTCTCATTGTCATTCTCTCACATTCACCTTCTCATTGTCATTCTCATTCACATTCACCTTCTCATTTTTATTCTAACTCATTCACCTTCTCATTGTTTTTCTCTCTCACATTCACCTTCTCATTGTCATTTTCACTCACATTCACCTTCTCATTGTCATTCTCATCCATTCACCTTCTCATTGTCACTCTCCCTGACATTCACCTTCTCATTGTCATTTCCACTCACATTTACCTTCTCATTTTTATTCTAACTCATTCACCTTCTCATCGTCATTCTCTCTCACATTCACCTTCTCATTGTCATTCTCATTCCATTCACCTTCTCATTATCATTCTCACTGACATTCACCTTCTCATTGTCATTCTCACTCGCACTCACCTTCTAATTTTCATTCTCACTCATATTCACCTTCTTATTGTCATTCTCACTCTCATTCCCCTTCTCATTGTCATTCTCACTGACATTCACCTTCGTATTGTCATTCTCACTCACATTCACTTTTTCATTTCATTCTCACTCACATTCACCTTTTCATTTTCACTCACATTCACCTTCTCACTTTCATTCTTACTCACATTCACATTCTCATTATCATTCTCACTCACATTCACCTTTTCATTTTCACTCACATTCACCTTCTCACTTTCATTCTCACTCACATTCACCTTCTCATTATCATTCTCACTCACATTTACCTTTTCATTTTCACTCACATTCACCTTCTTCCCTTCATTCTCACTCACATTCACCTTCTCGTTATCATTCTCATTCACATTCACCTTTTCATTTTCACACACATTCACCTAACTTTCATTCTCACTCACATTCACCTTCTCATTATCATGCTCACTCACATTCACCTTTTCATTTTCACTCACATTCACCTTCTCATTGTCATTCTCACTCACATTCACCTTCTCATTGTCATTCTCACCCATATTCACCTTCTCATTGTAATTCTCATTCACATTCACCTTCTCACTGTCATTATCACTCAAATTTACCTTCTCATTGTCATTCTCACTCATATTCACCTTCTCATTGTCATTCTCACTCACATTCACCTTCTCATTGTCATTCTCACTCATTCACCTTCTCATGTCATTCTCATTCACATTCCCCTTCTCATTGTCATTCTCACTCACATTCACCTTCGCATTGTCATTCTCACTCACATTCATCTTTTCATTCTCATTCCCATCCACATTCACCTTCTCTTTGTCATTCCTACTTACATTCACCTTCTCATTGTCATTCTCACTGATTCACCTTCTCATTGTCATTCTCACTCGTATTCTTCTTCTTATGTCATTCTCACTCACATTCACCTTCTCATTTTCATTCTCACTCTCACTCACATTCACCTTTTAATTGTCATTCTCACTTACTCACATTCTCATTGCCATACTCACTCGCATTCAACTTCTCATTGTCATTCTCACTCACATTCATCTTTTCATTGTCCTTCTTACTCACATTCACCTTCTCATTATCATTTTAACTCACATTTACATTCTGATTGTCATTCTCACTCACATTCCCCTTCTTATTATAATTCTCACTCACATTCCCTTTCTCATTGTCATTCTCACTCACATTCACCTTCTCATTATCATTCTCACTCACATTCACCTGCTCACCGTCATTCTCACTCACATTCATCTTCTCATTGTCAATCTCACTCACATTCACATTCTCACTGTCATTCTCACTCACATTCACCTTATTTTCATTCTCACTCACATTCACCTCATTTTCATTCTCACTCACATTCACCTCACTGTCATTCTCATTCACATTCACCTTTTAATTGTCATTCACACTCACTTTCACATTCTCATTTTCATTCTCACTCACCTTCAGCTTTTCACCTCATTTTCATTCTCACTCACATTCACCTCACTGTCATTCTCATTCACATTCACCTTTTAATTGTCATTCACACTCACCTTCGCATTGTCATTTTCACTCACACTCACCTTCTCATGTCATTCTCACTCGCATTCACCTTCTCATTGTCATTCTCACTCACATTCACCTTCTCACTTTCATTCTCATTCATATTAACCTTCTCATTGTCATTCTCACTCACATTCACCTCATTTTCATTTTCACTCACATTCACTTTCTCATTTTCATTCTCAGTCACATTCATCTTCTCATTGTCATTCACACTGACATTCACCTTCTCATTTTCATTCTGACTCACATTCAACTTCTCATTTTCACTCACATTCACCTTCTAACTTTCATTCTCACTCACATTCACCTTCTCATTGTCATTCTCACTCACATTCACCTTCTCATTGTCATTCTCACTCATAATTACCTTATTTTCATTCTCAGTCATATTCATCTTCTCATTGTCATTCTCACTCACATTCACCTCATTGTCATGCTCACTCACATTCACCTTCTCATTGTCATTCTTATTCACATTCACATTCTCACTGTCATTCTCATTCACATTCACCTTCTCACTGTCATTCTCACTCACATTCACCTCATTGTCATTCTCACTCACATCCACATTCTCATTTTTATTCTCACTCACATTCACCTTATCATTCTCATTATCACTCACATTCAGCTTCTCACTGTCAGTCTCACTCATATTCACTTTTTCATATTCATTCTCACTCACTTTCACCTTATTTTTATTCTCACTCACATTCAGCTCACTGTCATTCTCACTCACATTCACCTTCTCATTGTCATTCTCACTCACATTCACCTTCTCATTTTCATTCTCACTCACATCCACCTTCTCATTGTTATTCTCACTCACATTCACCTTATCATTATCATTTTCACTCACATTCAACTTCTGACTGTCATTCTCACTCATATTCACTTTCTCATATTCATTCTCACTCACTTTCACCTTATTTTCATTCTCACTCACATTCACCTTCTCATTGTCATTCTCATTCACATTCACTTTCTCACTGTCATTCTCACTCACATTCCCCTCATCATTGTCATTCTCACTCATTCACCTTCTCACTGTCACTCACACATATTCACCTTCTCACTATCATTCTCACTCACATTCACCTCACTGTCATTCTCACTCATATTCACTTTTTAACTCTCATCCACACTCACTTTCACTTTTTCATTTTCATTCTCACTAATATTCACCTTATTGTCATTCTCACTCACATTCAGCTTTTCATTGTCATTCTCACTCACATTCACCTTCTTCCTGTAATTCTCACTCAC
This sequence comes from Penaeus japonicus, assembly GCF_977035675.1. Lineage (NCBI taxonomy): Eukaryota > Metazoa > Arthropoda > Malacostraca > Decapoda > Penaeidae > Penaeus > Penaeus japonicus. The sequence goes on along the minus strand of NW_028234445.1, from coordinate 873,409 downwards.
ATTCACCTTCTCATTGTCATCCTCACTTCCCTTCTCACGCTCATTACTCACAAACAGACGTCTAACACAAGCATCTTCCTCCCTCAGGTTGGACTCCCTTACACTATGCTTCCTTGAACGGCCATCATGCTGTTGCAGAGACGCTCCTCGAGAAGGGCGGAGAAGTGAACGCCAAGGCTAAGAATGGTAAGGCGATTGGAAAGCGAGTGACTTCTTAAAGGCACCAGAAGAATTTTGCTTTTGTTTCTTTTTTCTTCTTTGTCTTTATGGAATTTTATAACAATTATTGTTATAATTTAATAAGGGAATCTTTTTCATCTTTTATCATTAATTTTATTGATATTTATTTCTTTATTCTATGAATTTTTCAATAAAATATTTTCATAGATTATTTTATAAAATAGAAATTAATAGATTTTTCTATATTTCTTTATACTATAAATGTTATAATGATTAGTTATAATAATTATGATAATAATAAGTATGATCATCTTAATTATTATTGATATTATCATTATTATTTTCATGATTATCTAAAAGAAATATGATCATCCTCATCATCAATGGTGCTATTCATATTATCATTATTATTCCAATAGGATTACTATTATTATTACTCCTATTTCTATTAAATTATCAATTGTTATCATCCTTCTTCTTATTATTGTTATTTTGATGGTGATCCTGTTCTTGTTCTCCTACATGCTTTTGTTGGTGGTGTTGTTGCGAGGTCTTTGTCAGTGATGACAATGACAATGATAATGGAGAAAGTAATGGCAACAAAAGCAACAACAATAATGACGATAATTAAAAGTTTCATAATGTTGATGGTGGTAATGATAACAATATTAATGATAAAGTAATCATCACTGATAATGTTGATGATAACACTTTCATGATGATAATAGAACTAATGATAATGGTAATGACATATTTATGATAACAATGATAATAATAATGGTGATGATGAATAATGATAGTAATAAATTTAGAAATGAAAAGGTTTAGTTAAGTCCCCCCTAACGGCGGGTCCGTTTTCTTTGACATACGTAATGTCTCCCATGTTCCACCAATATTTGATGTTTTTTATTTTACGCTTATTTACTACAAGAAAGACATGTTTTGTTTATGTTACACCATTTATCAGGTGTATGTTTTTTTTCCATTATGAAGACTATATATTTTAACTGCATTGAAACAGAAGTATAAATCATTTTATATCAATATGATTTTCTGAATAAATTAGCAGACGCTCAACAACACCACGTGTTTCAATGGCTAAAGAACATCTTTATTTACTGCACGAATGTGGCAAGAAAACCCCACATGTATAATTCTCCTACTCTTTGTCACTCTATATTTCTGTATAATTCTCTATATTATATATATATATATATATATATACATATATATATGTATATATATATACATATATATATGTATATATATATATATATATATATATATATATATATATATATATATATATTATATATATATTACTGATAAATAATGATCAAACATTCATTTTCATTATAATATTCTTTCTCATTATCATACATATATATTTTTTCTTATCCTTCTTGTTTCTATACCTTTTCATAATTCTTATTTTCATTAACATTCTAAGTATTTGCAATTTTATTAATATTCAAAATATCCATACTATTCCTAGCCCTTACCCTTATCACCCTAATCATCTCTATTAATCTCATTCCTAAAACTATTCTCATTCTCCCTCACATTCACCTTCTCACTGTCATTTTCACTCACATTCACCTTTGCATTGTCATCCTCACTTCCCTTCTCACATTCATTACTCACAAACAGACGTCTAACAGAAGCATCTTCCTCCCTCAGGTTTGACTCCCTTACACCTTGCTTCCGTGAACGGCCACAATGCTGTTGCAGAGACGCTCCTCGAGAAGGGCGGAGAAGTGAACGCCAAGGATAGTTATGGTAAGGCGATTGGAAAGCGAGTGACTTCTTAAAGGCACCAGAAGAATTTTGCTTTTGTTTCTTTTCTCTTTTTTGTCTTCATGGAAATTTATAACAATTATTATTCAGATCTAATAAGGATATCTCTATCATCAGCTTTTCTTATTTCTTCATCATTCATTATTCTTTTCTATTTAT
>NW_028234445.1:847861-850361 GCF_977035675.1 Penaeus japonicus | reverse complement strand
TCTATACAGTCTCTCTCTCTCTCTCTCTCTCTCTCTCTCTCTCTCTCTCTCTCTCTCTCTCTCTATATATATATATATATATATATATATATATATATATATATATATATATATATATATATATATATATATATATATATATATATACATACATATATATATATATATATATATATATATATATATATTCTCTCTCTCTCTCAACAGTCTCTCTCTCTCTCTCTCTCTCAACAGTCTCTCTCTCTCTCCCTCTATACAATCTCTCTCTCTCTCTCTCTCTCTACATTCTCTCTCTCTCTCCCTCTCTCTCTCTCCCTCTATACAGTCTCTCTCTCTCTCTCTCCCTCTCTCTCTCTACAGTCTCTCTCTCCCTCTCTCTCTCTACAGTCTCTCTCTCTCTCTCCTTCTCTCTTTCTCTCTCTGTCTCTCTCTCTCTCTCTTTCTCTCTCTCTCTCTCTCTCTCTCTCTCTACAGTCTCTCTCTCTCTCCCTATTTCTCTACAGTCTCTCTCTCTCCCTTTATACAGTCTCTCTCTCTACACAGTCTCTCTCTCTCTTTCAGGCGCAAAACATCCCTGTTGGGATGCTGGGGCTGCCTGGCTACCTTGGCGGCATAAGTCAGCGCAAGCTGGCCGCGTCTAAGACGGAGGGGAGGTACTCCCGACTCTACCTCTAGGCGCTCGGTGCGAGTGCACATAAGGGCTCCAAGACAGACGCGTAAACACGCATTCTGCACAACATTCAATCCTTTCAGAGTTGAGCTCGTTGCCGATCCATACACGATTGACCCATAATCTACTTTAGATCTAGTCAGGGATTTATATAACATCAGTAAAGACTTTCTATCAGCTCCCCATTTGTGTCCAGAAATGCACTTTAATAAATTGAGTGCTTTTTGACATTTATTCTTTAACTGACCAATGTGGTCTTTCCAATTCAATCTACTATCAAAGAGTAGACCAAGAAATCTAGCTGAATTTTGAATAGGTATTGGGTGGTTGTCTAGAGTTAGCCTGATGTTGGGCTTTCTCCTATGTGTAAAGACCACGCCAATACTCTTTCTTATGGAAAACTTAAAACCCCACTGGAGGCCCTAGTTATGAATCATATCCAGTGCCAATTGGATCTGATTTGCCGAGAACTCTGCATTATTGCTGGAGTGCCATAATGCACAATCATCGGCGTACAGTGAGTATTTAAGATTCCGAGGAGGAGATGGTAAAATGTCATTTATCATACACAGAAATAATGTTGGAGACAAGACACTTCCTTGTGGGACCCCGTTTGCCTGGACAAAAATGTCCGAGAATGTGACATTGTCGGAAAATAATTTGACAGAAAACGTTCTGTCAGATATGAAATTTTGGATAAAACAAGGCAAGTTTCCACGTAATCCGAAAGCATAAAGTTTTCTGAGTAGGCCATGTCGCCATGTCATGTCGTAGGCTTTTTCTATGTCTAAAAATACTGAAATCAAAAAATGCTTTTTGGCAAATGCCTCATGAATATGACTTTCCAGTTTTACTAGCTGATCGAGAGTTTGACGTCCCTTTCGGAAGCCGCACTGCTCGTCAACTAGTAAATTCCTGGTATTTAAAAAATGCAATAGCCTACTATTAACAATTCTTTCCATGACCTTGCATAAGCAGCTTGTCAACGCAATTGGGCGGTAAGAGATGGCGGATCTGGGATTTCCCCTCCTTTCAATATGGGAATGATGTGGGCGAAGTGCCATGAATTTGGAAAAGTCTGGCTTTTCCAAATATCATTGTACACTTCTAGCAACTTAATCATGTCATCATGATTAAGATGCTTTATCATCTCATATCGAATCTCATCGGGGCCTGGGGATGTTCCTCTACAGGCTTCTAGGGCTCGGACAAGCTCATTCATAGTTAGATCTTTATTATAATCAAGGTTATCTCCTGTGGCAAAGTGAATTGGTTGCAGCTCGGCTGCTTCCTTGGTGGTCAGGAATGCAGGATTGTAGTTTTCCGAGCTGCTTGTATAAGAGAACTGCCTGGCGATTATGTTAGCAATGTCTCTAGGTGAATCATATTCATTTCCCTCATGAGTGATGTTTTTGATTTTTAATGATGTTCTTTTTTATTGATTTTGTTGACAGTGGACCAAACCTCTGCAATGCTGGTATTGCTGTTAATCGTAGAGACAAAGCTTCGCCAGGAGTCTCTTTTGGCTTGTCTGATTGTTCTTCGAGCCCTAGCTCTCGCTTGTTTGTAATTGCGAAAGTTCTCGTTTGTGATATTATTGTGGAAAAGCCTGTAGGCCCTATTTCGTTCACATAGCGCCCTGCGGCAATCTGGTGTCCACCATGGAACTCTATGCTTAACGCTATCTGTCGAAGTCTTAGGGATGGTTGCCATTGCTGCATTTATAATACAATTTTGAACACTGTTTACTTTATCATCAATGGTTTCTCCAACAACTTCGAGCTTGACGCTCCTTGTGAAGGCGACCCAATCTGCTCTTTTTACGTTAAA
>NW_028234445.1:827861-835361 GCF_977035675.1 Penaeus japonicus | reverse complement strand
TCTGCAGATTAGTCACCTCAGTCTCCATCCTACTCCTCTCATGTCCTTGCTCCTCCTGTAAGAGAAGACAACACTGTAGGGATGTCTCTGTCCTAAAGGCTTGAGGAGAAGAGCAAGGCATCACAGGCAAAGCAAGTGGAATCGCACGACCAACCAGTAATCTCATTTCGACCAATAAAATCACTTTTAAAAAGGAGCTAATGCATTTTGGAAGCAAAGAAAATTGCTCATCGTGTTCCATTTCATTTGCACAAACCCTGCAACCTTTTCTCTCTTCGTTTGGAATAGTTGAGGTTCACACCTACAAGGACTTATTCAGGAAGCTCCAGGTTCTCCAGACAAAAAGCTACTAATAACACAACGCTATCTCACACTAACTCTCCTCTTTCTTAACCATTGTTCTATATTTGTCCCTTTCCTCTCCTCCTTTCTCTCTGTCATTTCGTCCCTCTTCCTCGCTCTCTCCTGTGCATACCTTGAGTAATACAATCTCCTCTTCTTTCTTCCTCAGGTCTTCCTTCAGGTCTCTGGTCTCCTTCTGTAGATTCACTATCTCGGCACTTTTCGCACTGATCACTCGCTCTTTCTGCTCATGCTGCTTCTGGATGAGTAAGGAAAAAGTATCATTAGTGGTCGAAAAGACAAACAAAATGAACTTTCTCTCTGACATTACCTCTCTCTCTCTCTGTACTTGTTTATTATATAACTAATTTCTTGCTTTTCCTGCTCATGCTGCTTCTGTATAAGGTAGGAATAGGTATCATAAGTGCTCAAAAAGACAAATGAAATGAACTTTCTCTTTCTCTCTCTATCTCTCTATCTATCTATTTACTTGTTCATCATCTAACTAATCTCTCACTCTTTCTGCTCATGTTGTTTCTAGAGAAGGAAGTGGGAAGCATATCATTATTGCCTCTAACATGATAACAAGTCATTTCCTTCCTGACATTGTTGATGGATGGAGGGAAAGCTGATAACCACGAGATAAGGAGATTGGAGTCGTAAAAGAATCAAGCGGATCAAATACTTATAAAAGATTAGCCATCACCAAAACCCTAACATTTTCCTTTGCATTTCATCCTAAATACTTCCCTAGTTCACCCCGTCTCTCCTCATATATAAATGTCTACCTGTCTGTCTGCCTGTCTGACTATCCTGCTTTCTGCACATCTCCAGTCCACACCAAAAAAAGGAAAATTCATAGTGGATTTTAGAAAGGTTTTCATTTGATTATAAATGGTAGCTATTTTTTCTGTCATTCCGCTGATCATTCCCCATCGTTTCATTATCCTTTTGATTTCTGTTTTTTTATACCTTTTCTCTATGAAAACTCACCTTCAACACTTGGATTTCTCTATGCAATCTGATCCTTTCCTTCTCGGTTGCAACCCAACCTTGCATCACGTGTGTCTGAAAGTAATCAATATTCAACAGATAAATACATAAGCATGTTATGTCTCATTATATGAAAAAAATAAAAATTTGGAATCCTTTTGTGATTTAGTTACAGTGCCACTCAGCAACCATGGCACTGCCCATGATGCACAACTTTGAAAACCAATGGTGACAGAGGAAGGACCAGAGTCTGACCAATACAATCTATTACCATGGACACGCTTTGGAAAAGTTCCATGCCACGGCTCTCTGTGGAGGAAGATCTCGGCATCAAGTCCCGCGGAGTCCTTCCACTCTTATTCTTCTTGTACGTGGAAGCCCCAAAGTTCATCAACATGAATATAGCGAGGAGATGCCCTAGTGAAGCTGCTGTGTTGAGGGGCGTGTCGCCTTCACAATCTGCAAGTTCCACGTCGGCCCCGCCTTTCCGAAGGACTTCCAGCACTGCCGTGTGTCCATTCCAAGCTGCCAAGTGCATTGCTGTCTCTCCTGAAGGTAAACTTGACTGTAGAACTTGTCAATGTTTAAATGTTGCTCTACAATGAAACACTTGTTTAATTTTCTTATATTCCTTTGTATTGAGATGTGAATGTATAATGATAAAGATATGATATAGATTTAAGAATATATTATATAAATCAAGATATATATATGATGATGAAATATGACAATAATAGTGATGACGACAATACAGACACACACACACACAAACACACACATACACACACACACATACACACACACACACACACACACACACACACACACACACACACACACACACACACATATATATATATATATATATATATATATATATATATATATATATATATATATATATTATATATATATATATATATATATATATATATATATATATATATATATATATATATATATTCATACATAACAAAATATTGATAGAAGTAATTAGAAAAAGAATACAAATATGAATAACAAAAGAGAATGATAATTATTACAGTATAATAAAGTTAGTTATAAAACAATATAACATCTCTAAAAATAATAATGAAACTAACCAATGATATTCTATAAATGTAAGTAAAAATAGCAATAGTGTTAATATAAACAATGGTATAAGTAATGAGTTAGGACAACTCATTAATGGGAAAATAATGATAATGGATGATGAGCATGAAGATGAAAAGGAAAGAGAGCACTGAGAGGGATAATGAGAAGATAAATAAATATGATGAAGTGTGGGAGAAGGAGAATTGGACAGAAAATGAAGTGACAAAGAGTAGAAGAATTATAAAGAGAATGTAAAGTGACAAAGAATAGTAAGAAAAGGAAAATTGTACAGAAAATATAGAGTGACAAAGAGTAGGAGAAGGAGAATTATACAGAAAATATAGTGTCAAAGAGTAGGAGAAGGAGAATTATACAGAAAGTATAGAGTGACAAAGAGTAGGAGAAGGAGAATTATACTGAAAGTATAGAGAGACAAAGAGTAGGGGAAGGAGAATTATACAGAAAGTATAGAGTGACAAAGGGTAGGAGAAGAAGAATTATACAGAAAGTATAGAGTGACAAAGAGTAGGAGAAGGAGAATTATACTGAAATTATAGACTGACAAAGAGTAGGAGAAGGAGAATTATACAGAAAATATAGAGTGACAAAGAGTAGGAGAAGGAGAAGTATACAGAAAGTAAAGAGTGACAAAGAGTAGGAGAAGGAGAGTTATGACTGGAATGGCTCTGACACTTGCGAGGATAAAGATTAAAATGAAAACTGTGGTTATGATGTTAATGAGAATCAAAATGAGAAGGGAACTGAGGTTGGGAATGAAAACGTCAATGCTAATATGAATGGCAACAATTGTTATAATCGTAATGATTATTATATTAATGATAATAATGCTAATGAAAATATTCATGATAAATACAAGCAAAATGGAAAGCTTATGAATAAGCATGAAATGACTAGAGAATGAAATGAAAGGGATGGAAAATGATGAAGGAAATGAGAGTGGAAATGAAAATGGGAAAGTATTCATGAATGAGAATCATCATGATTTTAAGAATGATTATGATCATTATAATTTTAATGCATATTCTGATGGCAATGATAGGAAGGAAAATAATAACCATAATGAAAATAAAAATCTCATTATACTTCTATCATTGTTGTTGGAGTTGATATTATCATTAACATAATATTTGAAATGAAAGAAATTATCATATCAGTCATAAGAATGATTAAAAAATAATAATGGCCATTCTAAGTATTTTGATAATAATAATAATAATGATTGTTATCGTTATCTTTAATGTTTTTATATAATCATAATCAATGTTATTCTTATTCTTATCATTATCATCATTATTATGGTTATTTTTATTAGTATTATCATTATCATTATAATAATCAAACAAAATAGGTAATATCTTTTTTCGTATGAACTTATATTATTGATATTTCATTTGGATATGTTACCTTTGTACTTAGCAAACCTAACTTAAGTTGCGAGAAGAGGTATTTTGTAAAACGAATGCTAAGTAGTGCATTCCTCTTAACAGCACCTGCATAACCATGTTTGTTGCAAGCAAGCTGTGAGCAGACTTGGGTGTTTGCAAGAAGGAAGAACAAGGAAGCCATTGTGTTATCCTCATTGTCATTACCATCATGATTTACCGACACTGGTACTATGAGTGATAAAGACCTCACAACTACAACAAAAGCATGTACAAGAACAAGAATAACAGGATCATCAGCAAAATTATCAATAATGACAAGAGGAAGGATAACATATGATAATAATTTCAATAGAAATAGCAGTAATATGAATAATTAAAATAGTGATAATTCTAACTATAACAATAATAATAATAATAATAATCATAGCAATGATATGTATAAAATCATATATAAGAAAAATTGAAGTAAAAATAAAAATGATATCAAAATTGAAAAGAGTAAAAGTGGAAGAAAAAAGATGAATGATGAAAATTGACAATTACAAAAAGAAAATTCTTGAAATAATAATAATAAAAATGTAGTTGTAATAAATGATAAGATATAGTAGTATAATAATAATGAATATTTTTATGATAAAAATAATCATAACATTGCAATACATATGAAAAATGATAATGAATATGTAACATTTACAAATAACGCAAATAAACAACTAAAACATAAGGAATGGATAAATAGAAAAGAATAATGAATGATGAAGAAATATGAAAAGCTGATGATAGAGGTATCCTTATTAGATCTGAATAATAATTGTTATAAATTTCCACAGAGACAAAGATGAGAAAAGAAACAAAAGCAAAATTCTTCTGGTGCCTTTAAGAAGTCACTCGCTTTCCAATCGCCTTACCTTTCTTAGTCTTGGCGTTCACTTCTCCGCCCTTCTCGAGGAGCGTCTCTGCAACAGCATGATGGCCGTTCCAGGAAGCAAAGTGTAAGGGAGTCTGATCTGAGGGAGGAAGATGCTTCTGTTAGACGTGTGTTTGTGAGTAATGAGTGTGAGAAGGGAAGTGAGGATGACAATGCGAAGGTGAATGTGAGTGAGAATTACAGGAAGAAGGTGAATGTGAGTGAGAATGACAATGAGAAGCTGAATGTGAGTGAGAATGACAATAAGGTGAATATGAGTGAGAATAAAAATGAAAAAGTGAAAGTGAGTGTAAATGAGAGTTAAAAGGTGAATATGAGTGAGAATGACAGTGAGGTGAATGTGAGTGAGAATGACAGTGAGAAGGTGAATATGTGTGAGAGTGACAGTGAGAAGGTGAATGAGTGAGAATGACAATGATGAGGGGAATGTGAGTGAGAATGACAGTGAGAAAGTGAATGTGAATGAGAATGACAATGAGAAGGTGAATGTGAGTGAGAATGACAGTGAGCTGAATGTGAGTGAGAATGAAAATAAGGTGAACGTGAGTGAGAATGAAAATGAGAAAGTGAATATGAGTGAGAATGACAGTCAGAAGTTGAATGTGAGTGAAAATGATAATGATAGATGAATGTGAGTGAGAATAACAATGAGAAGGTGGATGTGAGTGAGAATGTAAATGAGAAGGTGAATGTGAGTGAGAATGACAATGAGAAGGTGAATGTGAGTGAGAATGACAGTGAGAAGGTGAATGTGAATAAGAATGACAGTGAGAAAGTGAATGAATCAGTGAGAAGGTGAATGTGAGTGAGCATGACAATGAGGTGAATGTGAGTGAGAATGACAATGAGAAGATGAATATGACTGAGAATGAAAATAAGGTAATTATGAGTGAGAATGACAATGAGAAGGTGAATGTGAGTGAGAATGACAATGAGAAGGTGAATGTGAGTGAGAATGACAATGAGAAGGTGAATGTGAGTGAGAATGAGAAGGTGAATGTGAGTGAGAATGAGAATGAGAAGGTGAATGTCAGTGTGAATGACAATGAGAAGTAGAATGTGAGTGAGAATGACAATGAGAAGTGAATGTGAGTGAAAAGAAGGCAGATGTGAGTGAGAATGACAATGAGAAGATGAATGTGAGTGAGAATGACAATTAGAAGGTGAATGTGAGTGAGAATGACAATGAGGTGAATGTGAGTGAGAATGACAATGAGAAGGTTAATATGAATGAGAATGAAAGTGAGAAGGTGAATGTGAGTGAGAATGACAATGAGAAGGTGAATGCGAGTGAGAATGACATGAGAAGGTGAATGTGAGTGAGAATGACAATGAGAAGGTGAATGTGAGTGAGAATGACAATGAGAAGGTGAATGTGAGTGAGAATGACAATGTGAAGGTGAAAGTGAATGAGAATGATAATGATAAGGTGAATGTGAGTGAGAATGACAGTGAGAAGGTTAATGTGAGTAGGAATGACACTGAGAAGGTGAATGTGAGTGAGGATGACAGTGAAAAGGTGAATGTGTGTGAATGACAATGAGAAGGTGAATGTGAGTGAGAATGACAATGAAAAGGTGAATGTGAGTGAAAATGACAATGAGAAGGTGAATATGAGTGAAAATGATAATGAGAAAGTGAAATTGAGTGTGAATGACAATGAGGTGAAGTGATGTGAATGACAATAAAGGTGAATGTGTGAGAATGACATGAGGTGAATGTGAGTGAGAAATGAGAAGGTGAAGTGAGTGAGAATGGAATGAGAGTGAGAATGACAATGAGAAGGTGAATGTGAGTGAGAATGACAATGAGAAGATGAATGTGAGTGAGAATGAAAATGAGTAAGTGAATGTGAGTGAGAATGACAATGAGAAGGTGAATGTGAGTGAGAATGACAATGAGAAGGTGAATGTGAGTGAGAATGACAATGAGAAGGTGAATGTGAGTGAGAATGACAATGAGAAGGTGAATGTGAGTGAGAATGACAATGAGAAGGTGAATGTGAGTGAGAATGGCAATGAGACGGTGAATGTGAGTGAGAATGACAATGAGAAGGTGAATGTCAGTGAGAATGACAATGAGAAGGTAAATTTGAATGAGAATGACAATGAGAAGGTGAATGTGAGTGAGAATGACAAGAAGGAGAATAAGAGTGAGGATGACAATGATAAGGTGAATGTGAGAATGTGAGAAGTGAATGAGAATGACAATGAGAAGGTGAATGTGAGGTGAGTGTATGTGAGTGAGAATGACAATGAGAAGGTGAATGTGAGTGAGAATGACAATGAGAAGGTGAATGTGAATGAGAATGACAATGAGAAGGTGAATTTGAGTGAGAATGACAATGAGAAGGTGAATGTGAGTGAGAATGACAATGAGAAGGTGAATGTGAGTGAGAATGACAATGAGAAGGTGAATGTGAGTGAGAATGACAATGAGAAGGTGAATGTGAGTGAGAATGACATGAGAAGGTGAGTGCGAGTAAGAATGACAATGAGAAGGTGAATGTTGACAATGAATGAGTGAGAATGTGAACGTGAGTGAGAATGACAATGAGAAGGTGAATGTGAGTAGAATGACAATGAGAAGGTGAATGTGAGTGAGAATGACAATGAAAATGATGAGTGAAAATGACAATGAGAAGGTGAATGAGTGAGAATGAAAAGAAGATGAATATGAGTGAGAATGACAATGAGAAGGTGAAGTTGAGTGAGAATGACAATAAGAAGGTGAATG
>NW_028234445.1:812861-822861 GCF_977035675.1 Penaeus japonicus | reverse complement strand
TACTAAGAATGCTAATGAAAATAAGAATTATGAAAAGGTATAGAAACAATGAGATAATGAGAAAGAATATTATAATGAAAATGAATGTTTGATAATCATTTATCAATAATATATAAATATTTTTTTATTACTATGATAATTATTGTAATTTTTATTGTTTTTATTATTATATTTATGAAGACCATTGCAATAATAACAGTAATCATGATAGCTATAATGATAGCAATGGTAATAAAATGATAAAAAATATCAATCATAATGATAGAAATATTAGTGAAGATAATTATGACAATAACATGAATAATAATGATAATGAGGAGGATAAAAATAATAATGAAGATAATAATAATGATAATTCTTATAATAATGATAATTATATAATATTAATAATGATAATGAAAATATTAATGATGATAAAAATAATAACAGCAATGATGATTTCTAAAAATGATAATAACATAAGAATAATCATTATCATTAAAAATAATCATTATCATTAATGATAATTACAATTCATAATAAATTTATAATCATTTATAATCAATATTTAAAATATTCATTATAATAAGAATTATCATCATAATCAATAAATATTATTTCCATCATTACTGTTATTACTATCATTATTCACCTTCCAATCACCATCATTATTATCATTATATCATTATCATTAGTTCCATCATTATCATGAGAGTGTTATCATCAGTATCATAAAATATTTCCTTTCTTAATGTTTGTGGGGTTTTCTTGCCACATTCGTGCAATAAAGATAAATATTATATTAAAGATAAATATTCGTGCAGTAAAGATCAATATAAATAAGTAAAGATAAATATAAGATATTCGTGCAGTAAATAAAGATGTTCTTTAGCCATTGAAACACGTGGTGTTGTTGAGCGTCTGCTAATTTCTTCAGAAAATCATATTGATATAAAATAATTTACACTTCTGTTTCAATGCAGTTAAAATATATAGTCTTCATAATGGAAAAACATACACCTGATAAATGGTGTAACATAAACAAAACATGTCTTTCTTGTAGTAAATAAGCGTAAAATAAAAAACATCAAATATTGGTGGAACATGGGAGACATTACGTATGTCAAAGAAAACGGACCCGCCGTTCGGGGGGACTTAACTAAACTTTTATATTTCTAAATTTATTACTATCATTATTCATCATCACCATTATTATTATTATTGTTATCATAAATATGTCATTACCATTATCATTAGTTCTATTATCATCATGAAAGTGTTATCATCAACATTATCAGTGATGATTACTTTATCATTAATATTGTTATCATTACCACCATTACATTATGAAACTTTTCATTATCATCACTATTGTTATTGCTTTTGTTGCCATTACTTTCTCCATTATCATCATTGTCTTTGTCATCACTGACAAAGACCTCGCAACAACACCACCAACAAAAGCATGTAGGAGAACAAGAACAGGATCACCATCAAAATAACAATAATGAGAAGAAGAAGGATGATAATAATTGATAATTTAGTAGAAATGGGAGTAATAATGATAGTTATAGTAATGAAATAATAATGATAATATGAATAGCACCATTGATGATGAGGATGATCATATTTCTTTTAGATAATCAGGAAAATAATAATGATAATATCAATAATAATTAAGATGATCATACTTATTATTATCATAATTATTATAACTAATCATTATAACATTTATAGTATAAAGAAATATAGAAAAATCTATTTTTTTTCTTAGTTATAAAATAATCTATGAAAATATTTCATTGAAAAATTCATAGAATAAAGAAATAAATATCAATAAAATTAATGATAAAAGATGAAAAACATTCCCTTATTAAATTATAACAATAATTGTTATAAAATTCCATAAAGACAAAGATTAGAAAAAAAAATTCTTCTGGCGCCTTTAAGAAGTCACTCGCTTTCCAATCGCCTTACCATCCTTAGTCTTGGCGTTCACTTCTCCGCCCTTCTCGAGGAGCGTCTCAGCAACAGCATGATGGCCGTTCACGGAAGCAAGGTGTAAGGGAGTCCAACCTGAGGGAGGAAGATGCTTCTGTTAGACGTCTGTTTGTGAGTAATGAGCGTGAGAAGGGAAGTGAGGATGACAATACGAAGGTGAATGTGAGTGAGAATTACAGGAAGAAAATGAATGTGAGTGAGAATGACAATGCGAAGGTGAATCTGAGTGAGAATGACAATGAGAAGGTGAATATGAGTGAGAATGATGATGAGAAGGTGAATGAGTGAGAAAGACTATGAGAAGGTGAATGAGTAAGAATGACAATGAGAAGGAGAATGAGTGAGAATGATAATGAGAAGGTGAATGAGTGAGAATGACAATGAGAAGGTGAATGTGAGTGAGAATGGCAATGAGAAGGTGAATGTGGATGAGAATGATAATGAAAAGATGAATGTGAGTGAGAATGACAATTAAATTATTAAATTATAACAATTATTAAATTATAAATTAAATTATAACAATAATTGTTATCAATTCCATACAGACAAAGAAGAGAAAAGAAACAAAAGCAAAATTCTTCTGGCGCCTTTAAGAAGTCACTCGCTTTCCAATCGCCTTACCATCCTTAGTCTTGGCGTTTACTTCTCCGCCCTTCTCGAGGAGCGTCTCTGCAACAGCATGATGGCCGTTCTCGGAAGCAAAGTGTAAGGGAGTCTTATCTGAGGGAGGAAGATGCTTGTGTTAGACGTCTGTTTGTGAGTAATGAGCGTGAGAAGGGAAGTGAGGATGACAATGCGAAGGTGAATGTGAGTGAGAATTACAGGAAGAAAATGAATGTGAGTGAGAATGACAATGAGAAGCTGAATGTGAGTGAGAATGACAATATGGTGAATATGAGTGAGAATAAAAATGAAAAAGTGAAAGTGAGTGTGAATGAGAGTTAAAAAGTGAATATGAGTGAGAATGACAGTGAGGTGAATGTGAGTGAGAATGACAGTGAGAAGGTGAATATGTGTGAGTGACAGTGAGAAAGTGAATGAGTGAGAATGACAATGATGAGGGGAATGTGAGTGAGAAAGTGAATGTGAGTGAGAATGACAAAGAGAAGGTGAATGTGAGTGAGAATGACAAAGAGAAGGTGAATATAAGTGAGAATGACAATGAGAAGCTGAATGTGAGTGAGAATGACAATAAGGTCAATATGAGTGAGAATGAAAATGAAAAAGTGAAAGTGAGTGTGAATGAGAGTTAAAAAGTGAATATGAATGAGAATGACAGTGAGGTGAATGTGAGTGAGAATGACAGTGAGAAGGTGAATATGTGTGAGTGACATTGAGAAGGTGAATGAGTGAGAATGACAATGGTGAGGGGAATGTGAGTGAGAATGAAAGTGAGAAAGTGAATGTGAATGAGAATGACAATGAGAAGGTGAATGTGAGTGAGAATGAAAATAAGGTGAAAGTGAGTGAGAATGAATATGAGAAAGTGAATATGAGTGAGAATGACAGTCAGAAGTTGAATGTGAGTGAAAATGATAATGATAAGGTGAATGTGAGTGAGAATAACAATGAGAAGGTGGATGTGAGTGAGAATGAAAATGAGAAGGTGAATGTGAGTGAGAATGACAATGAGAAGGTGAATGTGAGTGAGAATGACAGTGAGCTGAATGTGAGTGAGAACAAAAATAAGGTGAAAGTGAGTGAGAATGAATATGAGAAAGTGTATATGAGTGAGACTGACAGTGAGAAGCTGAATGTGAATGATAATGAGAATGATAAGGTGAATGTGAGTGAGAATAAAAATGAGAAGGTGGATGTGAGTGAGATTGACAATGAGAAGGTGAATGTGAATGAGAATGACAGTGAGAAGGTGAATGTGAATAAGAATGACAGTGAGAAAGTGAATGTGAATAAGAATGACAGTGAGAAGGTGAATGTGAGTGAGCATGACAATGAGGTGAATGTGAGTGAAAATGACAATGAGAAGATGAATATGACTGAGAATGAAAATAAGGTAATTATGAGTGAGAATGACAATGAGAAGGTGAATGTGAGTGAGAATGACAATGAGAGGGTGAAAGTGAGTGAGAATGAAAGTTATAAGGTGAAAGTGAGTGCAAATGAGAAGTTGAATGTGAGTCAGAATGAAAATGAGAAGGTGAATGTCAGTGTGAATGACAATGAGAAGATGAATGTGAGTGAGAATGAAAATGAGAAAGTGAATGTGAGTGAAAATGAAAATGAGAAGGCAGATGTGAGTGAGAATGACAATGAGAAGATGAATGTGAGTGAGAATGACAATTGGAAGGTGAATGTGATTGAGAATGACAATGAGGTGAATGTGAGTGAGAATGACAATGAGAAGGTTAATATGAATGAGAATGAAAGTGAGAAGGTGAATGTGAGTGAGAATGACAATGAGAAGGTGAATGCGAGTGAGAATGACATGAGAAGATGAGTGTGAGTGAAAATGACAATGCGAAGGTGAATGTGAGGGAGAGTGATAACGAGAAGGTGAATGTGAGTGAGAATGACAATGTGAAGGTGAAAGTGAGTGAGAATGATAATGATAAGGTGAATGTGAGTGAGAATGACAGTGAGAAGGTAAATGTGAGTAGGAATGACAATGAGAAGGTGAATGTGGATAAGAATGATAATGAAAAGGTGAATGTGAGTGAGAATGACAATGAGAAGGTGAATGTAAGTGAGAATGACAGTGAGAAGATGAATGTGAGTGAGAATGACAATAAGAAAGTGAATGTGAGTGAGAAAGACAATGAGAAGGTGAAGGTGAGTGAGAATGAAAATGAGAATGTGAAAGTGAGTGTGAATGACAATTAAAAGGTGAATGTGAATGAGAATGACAGTGAGGTGAATGTGAGTGAGAATGAAAATGAGGTGAATGTGAGTGAGAATGAAAATAAGGAGAATGTGAGTGATAATGACAGTGAGAATGTGAATGTGAGTGAGATTGACAATGAGAAGGTTAATGTGAGTGAGAATGACGGTGAGCAGGTGAATGTGAGTGAGAATGATAATGAGAAGGTGAATGTGAGTGAGAATGACAATGAGAAGGTGAATGTGAGTGAGAATAACAATAAGAAGACGAATGTGAGTGAGAATGACAATCAGAATGTAAATGTGAGTGAAAATGAAAATGAGAAGGTGAATGTGAGTAAGAAGGACAATGAGAAGATGAATGTGAGTGAGAATGACAATGAGAAGGTGAATGTGAGTGAGAATGACAATGAGGTGAATGTGAGTGAGAATTATAATAAGAAGGGGAATGTGAGTGAGAATGACAATGAGAAGGTAACTGTGAGTGAGAATGGCAATGAGAAGGTGAATGAGTGAGAATGACAATGAGATGGTGAATGAGTGAGAATGACAATGAGAAGGTGAATGTGAGTGAGAATGAAAAAGTGAATGTGAGTGAGAATGACAATGAGAAGGTGAAAGTGAGTGAGAATGACAATGAGAAGGTGAATGTGAGTGAGAATGACAATGAGAAGGTGAATGTGAGTGAGAATGACAATGAGAAGGTGAATGTGAGTGAGAATGATAATGAGAAGGTGAATGTGAGTGAGAATGACAATGAGAAGGTGAATGTGAGTGAGAATGACAGTGAGAAGGTGAATGTGAGTGAGAATGACTTCAGAAGGTAATGGGAGAGACAAATGAAAAGGAGGTGATTGTGAGTGAGGAGTGAAGTGTAAATAAAATGAGAAGGTGAATGGTGGGGGGGGGAGGTTTAGTGGAAAGAAAATGAGGATAAATAACCAAAAAAGGTAATGTGAGTGTGATGAGATAAGAATATTGGGAATGAGATTGAGATGACAATAAAAGGCTGTATATGATCAAAGAAATTAAAGGTGGATGCGAGTGAGAATGACAGAAAGTAGTAAAGGAGGTGAGATATACAATAGAGGTGGATATGATGAGATGACAAAGAGAATAGTGTTTCTAAAGGACAATGGAATGAATGTGAGTGAGAAGGACAATAAGAAGGTGAATGTGAGTGAGAAAGACAATGAAGGGGATTGTGATTAGAAGGACATGGAAAGGTAATGTCTGAGAGCGTGAAGGATAAATGAAAGGTGAATGTGAGTTGAGGATACACTTGAAAGGTGAGTTGTGAATAGAAAAATACAATCGAAAAGGTGAATAAGTAGAATGACAATGGAAGTGATGTGAGGAGACAATGCGATAATGAATAAGGTGAAAGTGAGTGAAATGTTAATGATAAAAGTTGAATGTGAATGGGAATGACAGTGTCTGAGAATGTAAGTCCGAGAATAAAATAAGGTGAAAGGAGTGAGAATGAATATGAGAAAGTGAACCTCGAGTCTGAGCACAGAATGTGAGCTAGCTAATTAGGTTATGCAGTCATGTTAAGGTGACATTGACTACTTAACAAACGAATCAAATGACAAGGTGATGTGAGTGTGATTGACAATGAAAGTAATGTAGTGAGAAACAGTAAAAGGTGCATGTGAATGTGAAAAGAATGGTGAAAATGAATGTGAATAAGAATGACAGTGAGAAGTGAATGTGAGGACATTGACAATGAGGTGAATGTGAGTGAAATGACAATGAGGAAGGTGAATATGACTGAGAATGAAAATAAGGTAATGAGTGAGAATAACAATGAGAAGGTTAATGTGAGTGAGAATGACAATGAGAAGCGTGGTTGGGAGTGAATGTGAGTGAGGGGAAAATGAAAGTTAGAAGGTGAATGTGAGTGCAAAGAGAAGTTTAATGTGAGTCAGAATGAAATGAGAAGGTGAATGTCAGTGTGAATGACAATGATAGTTGGAAGATGAATGTGAGTGAGAATGAAAATGAAAAGTGAATGTGAGTGAAAATGAAAATGAGAAGGCAGATGTAGTGAGAATGACAATGAGAAGATGAATGTGAGTGAGAATGACAATTGGAAGGTGAATGTGAGTGAGAATGACAATGAGGAGAATATGATAAATAATGACAATGAGAAGACTAATATGAATGAGAATGACAGTGAGAAGGCGAGTATGCGTTAGAATGACAATGAGAAGGTGAATGCGAGTGAGAATGACATGAAAAGGTGAATGTGAGTGAGAATGATAACGAGAAGTGAATGCGAGTGAAAATGATAACGAGAAGGTGAATGTGAGTGAGAATGACAATGTGAAGGTGAAAGTGAGTGAGAATGATAATGATAAGGTGAATGTGAGTGAGAATGACAATGAGAAGGTGAATGAGTGAGAATGACAATGAGAAGGTGAATGTGGATGAGAAATGATAATGAAAAGTGAATGTGAGTGAGAATGACAATGAAAGGTGAATGTAGTGAGAATGACAATGAGAAAAGGAGAGTGAGTGAGAATGACAATAAGAAAGTGAAAGTGAGTGAGAAAGACAATGAGAAGGTGAAGGTGAGTGAGAATGACAATGAGAATGTGAAAGTGAGTGTGAATGACAATTAAAAGGTGAATGTGAATGAGAATGACAGTAAGGTGAATGTGAGTGAGAATGAAAATGAGTGAATGTGAGTGAGAATGAAAATAAGGAGAATGTGAGTGAGAATGACAGTGAGAATGTGAATGTGAGTGAGATTGACAATGAGAAGAGAATTGTGGTGAGAACATGAAATTAGAAAGTGATGTGATGCAAAGGAGTAGTTTAATGTGAGTCAGAATGAAAATGCAAGGGTGAATGTCCAGTGTGAAGGACCATGAGAAGATGATTGGTGAGTAAGAAATGAAAAGAGAAAGCTGAAATGCTAGTGGAATGAAAATTGAAAGGCAGATGTGATGAGAATGACAATGAGAACATGATGGCGTGAGCAATTCGAATAATTGGACTATGTAATGGGAGTGAAAATGACATGCTGTGAATGTGAGTGAGAATGACGGTGAGCAGGTGAATGTGAGTGAGAATGATAATGAGAAGGTGAATGTGAGTGAGAATGACAATGAGAAGGGGAATGTGAGTGAGAATTATAATAAGAAGGGGAATGTGAGTGAGAATGACAATCAGAATGTAAATGTGAGTTAAAATGATAATGAGAAGGTGAATGTGAGTAAGAAGGACAATGAAAAGATGAATGTGAGTGAGAATGACAATGAGAAGTTGAATGCGAGTGAGAATGGCAATGAGAATGTGAGTGAAAGAATGAAAATGAGAAGGTGAATGTGAGTGAGAATGACATAAGAAGGAGAATACGAGTGAGAATGACAATGAAAAGATGAATCAGTGAGAATGACAATGAGAAGGTGAATGTGAGTAGGAATGACAAAGAGAAGGTGAATGTGGATGGGAATGAGAATGAAAAAATGAATGTGAGTGAGAATGACAATGCGAAGGTGAATGTGAGTGAGAATGACAATGAGAAGGGGAATGTGAATGAGAATGACAATGAGAAGGCGAATGTGAGTAAGAATGATAGAGAAGGTGAATGAGTGAGAATGACAATGAGAAGGTGAATGTGAGTGAGAATGACAATGAGAAGGTGAATGTGAGTGAGAATGATGATGAGAAGGTGAATGAGTGAGAAAGACTATGAGAAAGTGAATGAGTAAGAATGACAATGAGAGGGTGAATGAGTGAAAATGATAATTAGAAGGTGAATGAGTGAGAATGACAATGAGAAGGTGAATGTGAGTAGGAATGACAATGAAAAGGTGAATGTGGATGAGAATGATAATGAAAAGATGAATGTGAGTGAGAATGACAATGAGAAGGTGAATGTGAGTAGGAATGACAATGAGAAGGTGAATGTGGATAAGAATGATAATTAAAAGATGAATGTGAGTGATAATGACAATGAGAAGGTGAATGTGAGTGAGAATGACAATGAGAAGGTGAATGTGAGTGAGAATGACAATGAGAAGGTGAATGACTGAGAATGACAATGAGAAGGTGAATGACTGAGACTGACAATGAGAAGGTGAATGTGAGTGAGAATGACAATGAGAAGGTGAATGACTGAGAATGACAATGAGAAGGTGAATGAGTGAGAATGACAATGAGAAGGTGAATGAGTGAGATTGACAATGAGAAGGTGAATGTGAGTGAGAATGACAATGAGAAGGTGAATGTGAGTGAGAATGACAATGAGAAGGTGAATGTGAGTGAGAATGACAATGAGAAGGTGAATGTGAGTGAGAATGACAATGAGAAGGTGAATCTGAGTGAGAATGACAATGAGAAGGTAAATGTGAAAGAGAATGACAGTGAGAAGGTGAAGGTGAGTGAGAATGACAATAAGAAGGTGAATGTGAGTGAAAATGAAAATGAGGTGAATGTGAGTCAGAGTGAGAATGAAAATGAGAAGATGAATGTGAGTGAGAATGACAATGAGAAGGTGAATGTGAGAGAGATTGAGAATGACAATAAGAAGGTGAATATGAATGAGAATGACATGAGAAGGTGGATGCGAGTGAGAATGACAGAAAGTAGGTAAATGAGTGAGAATGACAATGAGGAGGTGGATATGAGTGAGAATGACAATGAGAAGGTGAATGAATCTGAATGACAAAGGGAAGGTGAATGTGAGTGAGAATGACAATGGCAAGGTGAATGTGAGTGAGAATAGTAATGAGAAGGTTAATGTGAGTTAGAATGACAATGAGAAGGTGAATGTGAGTGAGGATGACAATGAGAAGGTGAATGTGAGTGAGGATGACAATGAGAAGGTGAATAAGTTAGAATGACAATGAGAAGGTGAATGGCCGTTAAAGGAAGCACAGTGTAAGGGAGTTTCATCTGAGGGAGGAAGATGCTTCTGTTAGACGTCTGTTTGTGAGTAATGAGCGTGAGAAGGGAAGTGAGGATGACAATGAGAAGGTGAATGTGAGTGAGAATGACAGTAAGAAAGTGAAGGCGAGTGAAAATGACAATGAGAAGGTGAATGTGAGTGAGAATAACAATCAGAAGGTGATTGTGAGGGAGAATGAGACTAGTTTTAGGAATGAGATTAATAGAGATGATTAGGGTGATAAAGATAAGGGCTAGGAATAGTATGAATATTTTGAATATT
>NW_028234445.1:797861-800361 GCF_977035675.1 Penaeus japonicus | reverse complement strand
CATGTCGTATCACCAATGTTTTACTTCCAAAACCTAAATCACAAGCACCACACACGATGGCAGGATGAAGACTGGCTCGCTGTTAGGCGTGTTGTCCGTGGGCCTGTAAGAGCCCCGTCCCATACTGGAACTGAACGTGTCTAGCGCCTCTCTCTCTCTCTCTCTCTCTCTCTCTCTCTCTCTCTCTCTCTCTCTCTCATCTACCTCATTCCCCCTCTGTCTCTCTCTCTCTCTCTCTCTCTCTCTCTCTCTCTCTCTCTCTCTCTCTCTCTCTCTCCCATCTACCTCATTCATCCTCTCTCCCTCCCTCCCTCCCTCCCTCCCATCCACCTCATTCATCCTCTCTCTCTCTCTCTCTCTCTCTCTCTCTCTCTCTCTCTCTCTCTCTCTCTCTCTCTCTCTTCTCTCCCCTCCCCCTCATTCATCCTCTCTCTCTCTCTCTCTCTCTCTCTCTTTCTCTATCCCTCCCTCCCTCCCATCCACCTCATTCATCCTCTCTCTCCCTCCCTCCCTCCCTCCCATCCATCTCATTCATCCTCTCTCTCCCTCCCTCCCTCCCATCAACCTCATTCATCCTCTCTCTCTCTCTCTCCCATCCACTTCATTCATCCTCTCCCTCCCTCCCACCCTCCCTCTCTCTCTCCCTCATTCCCTCCCTCCCTCTCATCTACCTCATTCATCCTCTCTCTCTCTCTGTCTCTCTCTCTCTCATCCACCTCATTCATCCTCTCTCTCTCTCTCCCATCCACCTCATTCATTTTCTCTCTCTCTCTCTCTCTCTCTCTCTCCCATCCTACCTCATTCATCCTCTCTCTCTCTGTCTCTCCCATCCAATTCATTCATCCTCTCTCCCTCCCATCCACCTCATTCACCCGCCCTCCCTCCCTCCCATCCACCTCATTCATCCTCTCTCCCTCTCTCCCCCACAGCTAGAGAGCCACGTCCAACACCGACTCCCTCTTAGAGCAGCTGAAAGAGATGACATATATGAGGGATCTCATTCATCCTTTCTCTTTCTCTCCCATCCACCTCATTCACCCTCCCTCCCTCCCATCCACCTCATTCATCCTCTCTCCCTCTCTCTCCCCCACAGCCAGAGATCCACGTCCGACACCGACTCCCTCTTAGAACAGCTGAGGGAGATGACAGACCAGAGGGACCTCATTCATCCTCTTTCTCTCTCTCTCTCTCTCCCATCCATCTCATTCATCCTCTCTCCCTCTCTCTCCCCCACAGCCAGAGAGCCACGTCCCACACCGACTCCCTCTTAGAACAGCTGAGGGAGATGACAGACCAGAGGGACGACGTAGTGCTGAGGCTGCCTGATGCCAAAAAAATAACTCACTTGAGTTTGGTTTGATACCAAAAGGTATATGAATATACCAAGATTCTTGCAGAGCATCAAACATACCCTTGCATACTGCAATTAAGCTGATATTCATATATATTCATATATATATATATATATATATATATATATATATATATATATATATATATATATTACTGGATATTAAAAAACTGACCGTTGACACTCCCCCTACTTCCTGAAGCCACGCCCCCTCGGACTCAAGCAAACCCCGCTAACTCGACCCGGACCCCGCTAATGGGAACTCATAATTGTCACACCCTCTGTTTCTACTACTTTGCTTGTTTTTATTTATTTATTTATTCATTTTTACTTCCCAACTCTCTCCCTTGATGATTGTTATGGTTCGGTGGACCCGAGAGGAGAACTCAGCCTCTTGTGAATTAACACAGTCCGGCCTCCCAGCCCTCTAACTATCGCCCACGGCCAACTGCCCGCCCGACGCCCACTAGATAAATGGTGATAACTAAATAATGAAATAAAGAAAAAAAAATAAACAAATAAAATTGAATGAAAACAAAGCGATAAAAGGAAGGAGGAAATAACTAGATAAATGGTGATAACTAAATGATAAAATAAAGATAAAAAATAAATAAATAAACAAATAAAAGGAAAGGAAAACAAAGCGATAAAAGGAAGGAAGAAATAACTAGATAAATGGTGATAACTAAATAATAAAATAAAGATAAAACATTAAATAAATAAACAAATAAAAGGAAAGGAAAACAAAGCGATAAAAGGAAGGAAGAAATAACTAGATAAATGGTGATAACTAAATAATAAAATAAAGATAAAAAAATAAATAAATAAACAAATAAAAGGAAATGAAAACAAAGCGATAAAAGGAAGGAAGAAATAACTAGATAAATGGTGATAACTAAATAATAAAATAAAGATTAACTATAAATAAATAAACAAATAAAAGGAAATGAAAACAAAGCGATAAAAGGAAGGAAGAAATAACTAGATAAATGGTGATAACTAAATAATAAAATAAAGATTAACTATAAATAAATAAACAAATAAAAGGAAATGAAAGCAAAGCGATAAAAGGAAGGAGGAAATAACTAGATAAATGGTGATAACTAAATAATAAAATAAAGATAAAAAAATCAAAAAAAATAAATAAAT
>NW_028234445.1:772861-790361 GCF_977035675.1 Penaeus japonicus | reverse complement strand
CTCCTCCTTCCTCCTCTCTCTCTTCTCTCATCTCTCTCCTCCTCTCACTCTCTCTCTCATTCTCTCTTCTCTCTCTCTCTCTCTCTCCTTCCTTCCTCATCTCTCTCTCTCTCCTCTCTCTCTCCTTCTCTTCTCTCTCTCTCCTCACTCTCACTCTCTCCTTCTCTACTCCTACACATTCTCCCTCTTCCTTCTCTCTCTCTCTCTTATCTCTCTTTCACTTCCTTACTCTCTCTCTCTCGTCTTCCCTCCTCTCTCTCAAGTACATTATCTTTCTCACTCTTAAACGCTTTTACTCTCTCTCATTCTCTTTCTATTCTTCTCTCTCTCTTCTCTCTCTTATTCCTTCTCTATCTCTCTCTCCTCTCTCTCTCTGTCTCTGTCTCTCTCTCTCTCCTTCCCTTTCTCTTTCTCTTTTTCTCTCTCTCTCTTCCCATATCTACCTCTCTTAGTCCTCTGCCTTACTCTCTCTCTTCCTCTCTCTCTCTTCTCTCTTTTCCTCTCTCTCTTCATGCTCTCTCTCTTCACTCCTTCTCTCTCTCTACTCTCTCTGTCTATCACTGTCATCATCATTTCTCTCCTCAGTATCTCCACCCTCCAAACCCTGCTTTAAATGTCTCTGTCTGCTGTCTATCTCTTTATCTATCTATTTTATTTATTTATTATTTATTTATTTATAATCTGATTTTTAATTTTATCGCTAATCTTATTTTATTTATTATTGTATTTATTGTTTATTCTATTTATTCACGTTTGATTATTTATCAATATTATTATTTATTGTATTATTTATTTTGTTATTATTTATTTATTTATTTTTATTTATCTATTTATTTTATTTATGATACAACTGTTTATTTATTCTGCCCTTTATCTCTATTTCTTTAATTTGATCTTTTCTTATCTTGTTATTATCTCTTTATCTATATTCTCTTTATCTCTGTTCTGTATGTTCTTTATCTTTAAAAACAGCGAGGACATCAAGGCTGTGCAAAGAAGGAAGAGAGAGTGGGAAAGAGGAGAGGTAAAAGAAGGAAGGAGAAGTGGGAAAGAGGAGAGGTAAAGAAGGGTTAAGGAGAAGTGGGGAAAGAGGAGAGGTAAAAGAAGGAAGGAGACACTCAGTGGGAAAGAGGAAGATGGTAAAAGAAGGAAGGGAAGTAGAATGGGAAAGAGTAGAGGTAAAAGAAGGAAGGAGAAGTGGGGGAAAGAGGAGAGGTAAAAGAAGGAAGGAGAAGTGGGAGAACAGAGGAGTCAGGTAAAAGAAGGAAGGAGAGAACGTTGGGGAAAGAGGTAGATAGAAGGTAAAAGAGGAAGGAGAAGTGGGAAAGAGGAGAAGGCTAAAAGTAAGGAAGGAAAGTAAGTGGGAAAGAGGAGAGGTAAAAGAAGGAAGGAAGAAGTGGGAAAGAGGAGAGGTAAAAGAAAGGAAGGAGATAGTGGGGGAAAGAGGAACCGCCGTAAAGAATGGAAGGCAGTAATGTGGGGCAAAGTGGAGAGGTAAAGCACTAGGATCCGGAGAGAGAGTGGGAAAGACAGAACGAGAGGTAAAAGAAGGAAGGAGAAGTGGGAAAGAGGAGAGGTAAAGCGCTTTTGACGAAGCAGAAGCATTGCAAAAAGAAAAGAAGCGAAATTATGGAAAAGACGTGAAAGAGAAAGATACAGCCACGAAATTCTCAAGCATGATGAAGCAAGGGAAGGGGGAAAAAAGTGTCAATGGCGACAAGAACATTGGCCCACTAGATGATGCAGCTGGCACCCTGCCTCTAAATGACACCACGCGAGAGGCACTCAAGGACAAACGCCCTCTAGCGAGAAGAGCGGCGAGGCCGCCGCCCCGCCGCCTCCCACGCTCCTGCCCAGCGCCGCCGCCGCTCCTGATACAATGAACGGAGGAAGGGAAGAGAGGAAAATAGGAAAAGGGAAGGGAAAGGAAATGACATCCCCCTCTCCGCCACGCCACCAGCACTAGTTGACAGAATAACGGGAGAATGTTGAAGAATGAATGAAGCTTCGGAAACGCGCCCTCCACACACACGGTGCAGTGCTGTGGACATCGGGAATGGATGCCAAAGCCTGGAAGAAAGGAACATCCTAAGCCATGCGAGATACGGCCAGTGTTGCGAATGATCTGTGCAACACGATAGCAGCCATGGCGAGAAAAATGGCGACTAACACTTGTCAAGACATAGAAGCCTTCACTGCTTGCCGCCTCATTGCCCTCGATAAGAAGCCAGGATGACCTGCCGCCCTATTGGTGTCGGTGGAGAGAAGTATCTTGCATTATATATATATATATAATTATATATATATTTCTGCAGTAGAAGTATATGCATTAATGAATCATATTTTTCAATGCAGGTGGAGAGAAGTATCTTGGAGCAGTCCTAAGGAAACACATCATAGCAAAGAAGCACAAGGAGCTTTTGTGAAATCCAGAAGTGGAAGAGTGGTAGAGGAGATAAAACGGTTAGCGATAATGCAAAACATGAACCACATGCTGCCTATACGCATTCACCTTTGGCATTAAACATAAGTGGAAATTTCTGATGAGAACAGTACCAAACATAGGACACCTTCTACAACCCATAGAAGACACCATCAAGAGGGATCTTATACCAGCCTATCAGGTGGGCGTCGTTTTAACCCTAAGACCTAGAGAGAGCCATCCTAGAACTGCCACCGAGAATGGGAGGCAAGGCATGGGAATAACCAACCCATGCAAAATATCAGACACTGAGCACCACATTCCATACAACTAACAGGTTATCTGACGCCGCACATAGTAAGCCAGAGCAAACAAGGGGAAACAAATGAAGCAGAACAGAATCAAATGATATCAGAAATAACAAAAAACAGGGAAGATAACTAACAAGCAGAACTACAGCATATCTTATTGCAAATGCCAGAGCAGAGGACCATCAGAGGAGAATGCAGATGGCACAGGAAGTGGGGGCATCCAATTGGCTTTTATATTTATATATATATATATATATATATATTCAGTAATATATATATATTATATATATATATATATATAATATATTATATATTATATAATATTATATATTATATCATTATATAATATTATATATTATATAAGACCATCAGAGGTATATTTAACCTGACATTTTCTATATAATATATATATATATATATATATATATATATATATATAAATTTTATATATATATATATATATATATTTATATTATATATATATATATATTTATATATTTATTATATATATATATATTATATATATATGTGTGTATATATATACTATATATATATATATATATATATATTATAATTATATATCTATATTTCTATCTATTCATAATACCATATTATATATATATATATATATATATATATATAATTCCGTTATGTATACATATATATATATATATATATATATATATATATATATATATATATATATATATATAATGTGTATATATTTTATGCATGTATATATATATATACTCACTATATATATATATATATATATATTTTATATATATATATGTGTGTGTGTGTGTGTGTGTGTGTGTGTGTGTGTGTGTGTGTGTGTGTATGTATGTGTGTGTATGTGTGTGTATGCTATTCATCATTTTATATGTAAGTGCTTCATGTATGTAGAATAAAGAACCCGTTATTAGACACGTCGGCAGAGACAGAGAGAGAGAGAATAAAAAGAAATGATGTTGACGGATGCCGCGACATTAAGCGATATGGTAAGTTTCCTGTCCTGCACAAGGCGTTGATATGCTCGCTATGTGTGTGTGTGTTTGTGCTTGTGTGTAAGTTTACACATTAATATCCCAAGAAGGAATGAAAAGTTGAGAATCGTCTCCTGTTCCTGACCGAGACGCATGAGACGAGACCGAGATGCTGGGGCTGCCGTGCTACCTTGGCGGCATAAGTCAGCGCAAGCTGGCCGCGTCTAAGACGGAGGGGAGGTACTCCCGACTCTACCTCTAGGCGCTCGGTGCGAGTGCACATAAGGGCTCCAAGACAGACGCGTAAACACGCATTCTGGACAACATTCAAACCTTTCAGAGTTGAGCTCGTTGCCGATCCATACACGATTGACCCATAATCTACTTTAGATCTAGTCAGGGATTTATATAACATCAGTAAAGACTTTCTATCAGCTCCCCATTTGTGTCCAGAAATGCACTTTAATAAATTGAGTGCTTTTTGACATTTATTCTTTAACTGACCAATGTGGTCTTTCCAATTCAATCTACTATCAAAGAGTAGACCAAGAAATCTAGCTGAATTTTGAATAGGTATTGGGTGGTTGTCTAGAGTTAGCCTGATGTTGGGCTTTCTCCTATGTGTAAAGACCACGCCAATACTCTTTCTTATGGAAAACTTAAAACCCCACTGGAGGCCCTAGTTATGAATCATATCCAGTGCCAATTGGATCTGATTTGCCGAGAACTCTGCATTATTGCTGGAGTGCCTTAATGCACAATCATCGGCGTACAGTGAGTATTTAAGATTCCGAGGAGGAGATGGTAAAATGTCATTTATCATACACAGAAATAATGTTGGAGACAAGACACTTCCTTGTGGGACCCCGTTTGCCTGGACAAAAATGTCCGAGAATGTGACATTGTCGGAA
This sequence comes from Penaeus japonicus, assembly GCF_977035675.1. NCBI lineage: Eukaryota > Metazoa > Arthropoda > Malacostraca > Decapoda > Penaeidae > Penaeus > Penaeus japonicus. The sequence continues at coordinate 785,731 of NW_028234445.1, read as the reverse complement.
AATAATTTGACAGAAAACGTTCTGTCAGATATGAAATTTTGGATAAAACAAGGCAAGTTTCCACGTAATCCGAAAGCATAAAGTTTTCTGAGTAGGCCATGTCATGTCGTAGGCTTTTTCTATGTCTAAAAATACTGAAATCAAAAAATGCTTTTTGGCAAATGCCTCATGAATATGACTTTCCAGTTTTACTAGCTGATCGAGAGTTTGAAGCCGCACTGCTCGTCAACTAGTAAATTCCTGGTATTTAAAAAATGCAATAGCCTACTATTAACAATTCTTTCCATGACCTTGCATAAGCAGCTTGTCAACGCAATTGGGCGGTAAGAGATGGCGGATCTGGGATTTCCCCCTCCTTTCAATATGGGAATGATGTGGGCGAAGTGCCATGAATTTGGAAAAGTCTGGCTTTTCCAAATATCATTGTACACTTCTAGCAACTTAATCATGTCATCATGATTAAGATGCTTTATCATCTCATATCGAATCTCATCGGGGCCTGGGGATGTTCCTCTACAGGCTTCTAGGGCTCGGACAAGCTCATTCATAGTTAGATCTTTATTATAATCAAGGTTATCTCCTGTGGCAAAGTGAATTGGTTGCAGCTCGGCTGCTTCCTTGGTGGTCAGGAATGCAGGATTGTAGTTTTCCGAGCTGCTTGTATAAGAGAACTGCCTGGCGATTATGTTAGCAATGTCTCTAGGTGAATCATATTCATTTCCCTCATGAGTGATGTTTTTGATTTTTAATGATGTTCTTTTATTATTGATTTTGTTGACAGTGGACCAAACCTCTGCAATGCTGGTATTGCTGTTAATCGTAGAGACAAAGCTTCGCCAGGAGTCTCTTTTGGCTTGTCTGATTGTTCTTCGAGCCCTAGCTCTCGCTTGTTTGTAATTGCGAAAGTTCTCGTTTGTGATATTATTGTGGAAAAGCCTGTAGGCCCTATTTCGTTCACATAGCGCCCTGCGGCAATCTGGTGTCCACCATGGAACTCTATGCTTAACGCTATCTGTCGAAGTCTTAGGGATGGTTGCCATTGCTGCATTTATAATACAATTTTGAACACTGTTTACTTTATCATCAATGGTTTCTCCAACAACTTCGAGCTTGACGCTCCTTGTGAAGGCGACCCAATCTGCTCTTTTTACGTTAAATTTCCCCCTCGTGGCGATAAAGGGGAAACTCGTGCATTTCCCCTGGAGGGATGGCTGGGGCGAAGCACATCACTACAATGCAGCTGTTCACATGTGGGATGTTTGGACGCGTGACATATCCTGGCCAGATAAGAGCTTGATTCTGGACTGATTGTAGTTTGGCCATTTGGCTTTAGGAGAGAGTTTGTGTGTGTGTGTGTGTGTGTGTGAGGTGTTCTGTACCTCCCATGCAATATTTGCAATCCTTTATTTTTTGTTTGCAGTGAATTCAATCTGCAATTGTGTTAGTGACAACTGTACATAATTATATATTTATTTATATCATTATTACAATATATAATATATTTATTTATATCATTATTAATATAATATATAATTACAATTATATATTGTAACACAATTATATATCTATTGATTTTCCAAAGTTATTATAAAAAGAGTAATAAAAAAAAAGTACAGGGATGGTCTCCAAGCAATATTTTCAATGGCAGTATTCTAGAGCTAATGAATGCAATTTGATAACTAAGGAAGAAACATGAGCAGCCAACTACTTATCTCTGAAGCAAAATTGTGTGACGGCAGAGTCCAATCACGTAAGTTCCATGGGGTCAAAGGGGAAGGAAACACCTCCGTGTCTCGGAGCAGACTGATTGATTGTTCCTACAATACAGTGTACGCACAGTATGTGCCAAATTACCATACGGATTGTTTTGTCAAGAAAATCAGTGCGACCACTCGTTTAGTGGGACACACAGGTACTCCGCTGGTCTCCGAGCAGAGAGCAGGCCTACTGCTGATTGAGAGCGGTCAAACGCTCGAGCAAATCATGCAATTGCATTGACCAAGCAACGTTGCAGGAAGATGGGTTCCTCAGCTCACAGTTGCAGGAAGACGTTTTCCTCTGCTTACATATATATATATATATATATATATATATATATATATATATATATATATATATATTCCTTATATATTCCTGTATTAGATGTAGGAAGAGAAACGTTGATATTACGGTATACTATTTCAAAGATCGTAGATAATTTATTATCTACATTCTTTGAAACAGTATTCCGTAATATTAACGTTTCTTTTCCTGCATCTAATACAGAAAACGCTAAGGAAGGACTGCAACTTTTTTCTCCATCTTTATATATATATATATATATATATATATTAAATATAATATATTTGTTTTAGATATATATATATTATATAAATATATGTATATATATAATATATAATTATATTTATATACTATATATATATATTTATATTAATATATATATATATAATATATATATATCTTATTTATATATATAATATAAATATTATATTATTTATTATACACACACACACACACACACACACACACACATCACACGATACACACACACACACAACACACATATATATATATATATATATATATATATATATATATATATATATATATATATTTATAAATATATATATAATTATATATATATATAATATATATATATATATATATAATTTATAAACTGTATATATATATATTTATATATTTAACACATCATATACTTTCTTATTTATGTCTTTGACACTGTGTTATTAGTGCAGGGAAACACAACAATAATAAAACGAGTGATATCTCTCTCTCTCTCTCTCTCTCTCTCTCTCTCTCTCTCTCTTCTTCTCTCTCTATACTCTCTTGTCGCTTTCTCTCTCTCTCTCTTCTCTCTCTCTCTCTCTCTCTCTCTCTCTCTCTCTCTCTCTCTCTCACTTATAGCTGACTAAGGCCGGGCCGACCTCGTGCATATAGCCCGGAGCGAAGCGACGTCTTCGCAAAATCTCTCTGATAACTAAACTGATTCTCTCTACTGGGGAGGGCGCTGCGCGACGCATAGTATGTGCTGTTTGTCACTTTGTGTGCTATTGTATTGTGTGTTTGCTTGTGTGTATTGTGTGTGTGCTTGCTTGTTGTATGTGTGCTTGCTTGTTGTGTGTGTGTGTGTGCTTGCTTGTTGTGCGTATGTGTAGTTTGCTTGTGTATTTTTATGGGTTATGTGTAGGGTGTGATTTGCGTGTATGGTATGATATATCTATGTTCTACCTGTGTGTTATAAACGTGTTGTCCATGAAGGTGTTGTGTTTGTTGTTGTGTGTAGTTAAATCTCTATGGTATTATCTCCAAAGCTATGTGATGTTACACTCTGCAATGGGCCGCATATTTCCACACTGATACATGCTGCATCAAAAACTAGGGTGAAAATGCGTTGAGAAAGGAAAAATTCTCGTCGCTTGAGACCTTTGAGCTAAAAATGACTCCAACTCGGATCATTTAACTTCAATTCAGGAATATTGAGTAAGAAAGCGACAATGGTCATCAATAAGAGGGTGAAGGAGGAATGTAGGAGGGAAGAGCGGAGGAGGAAGGGGGAAGATAAGGGGATGAGGGGGGTCGGGGGATGGAGGAAGGGAAGGAGAAGATGAAAGAGTTGGAGTTGGGAAGGGGGGTAAAGAGAAAAAGAGGGAGTTGGAAAGGGGAAGATAAGGGCGGGAGAGGGAAGGGAGTATAAAGGAGGAAGATAAGGGGGGGAGTGGGTAAATGGAAGGAGGAAGGGAAAGAGTGGAGGAGGGAAAGGGGAAGATAAGGGATGAGGGGAGTGAGGTATGGAGGAAGGAAAGGATGAAGAATAACAGAGGGAGAAGGGAAGGGGAGGAAAGAGAAGGGGGAGAGGGGAATGAAGGTGGGAAGGAGGAAGGAAAGGAGTAGGGAAAGAGGGTGGAGGAAGGGGAAGATAAGGGGGAAAGGGAGGTGGGAAGGAGAAGGGATAAAAAAAAAAGCGAGAAGATTCAGAGGGAGCGGGATGGCGAAAGAAGAAGGGAAAAAAGAGGGAGGTATGGAAGAGGGAAGAGATGGAAGAGAAGGGGGATAGAGGGCGTGGAGTGGGAAGAAAGGAAGGACAAGAGGAGATGGAAAGGGGAAAGGAAGAGAGGGGGAGGTGGGGTGTGGAAAAAAGGAGGATAGGGAAAGGAGAAAAAGAGGAGAGGAGAGGGAAGGGGGAGATAAGGGTGGAGAGGGGATAAAATGATGAAAAGGAAGAAGGGAAGGGAAAGGGAAAGAAGGAGGTGGAAGGGGAAGAGAAGGGGAGAGTGGTGAGTGGGAAGGACGGAAGGGAAAGAGGGGGAGGAGGAAGAAGCTGGTAGGAGAGGAAAGGGGGAAGATAAGGGCGAGAGGGGGAAATAGAGAAGGGGGAAAAGTAAGTGGCAAGGGAGAAGGGAAAGAGAGGAGGTGGAATAGGGGGCAACGAGAAGGGGGAGGGGAGAGGGATTTGAGGAAAGGATCGGTAGGGAAGGAGAAGGTAAAGAGGGAGGGAGGAAGGGAAGAGGAGGAAGGGAAAGAGGGGAGGAGAGAAAGGGAAGATAATGGGCGAGGGGGAGGGGAAGTGCTTGGGAGGTGGGGGAAGGAGACGGGAAAGAGGAAGATATAGGGGGCGAGGGGGAAGGAGAAGGGAAAAGAGGGAATGGAAGTGGAAGGGGGGAGGGTGGTGTGGAGGAAAGAGAAGGGAAAAGGAGGAAAATAAAGGGGAGGGGAATGAGAAGGAAGAAGGAAGGAGTAAGGGAAAGAGGGAAGGAGGAAGGGGGGAAGAGAAGGGGGGAGGGGAATGATTGATCCGGAAGAAGGAAGGAAAAAAAGGTCAGTGGTGAAGAGGAAGATAAAGGCGATGAGGGGAAGGAGGGAAAAGGGAAAAAAGAGGAGGAGTGAAGAGGAAGCATAAAGGGAGGTACGGACGGGGAAGGAGAAAGGGGATGAGAAGAGGAAAGCGAGGGAAAGAGGCAGTATCAGATAGGTAAGAAGGTAATGAGGACGCGGGAAAGAGGAGGCATGTAGGAGGAGGAAGATAAGAGGAGGGGGAGGACGAGAAGAGAAAGAAGACAGGACGGTGTGAGAAATGGTGGACGAAAGGAAATACTAAGAGGAAGAGGGATAAGGACGAAGAGGATAAGAGATGATTGAGGAAGAGGAAGGGTAAGGAGAGGAGGGGAAAAAAGGTAGGAAGGTAGAGGAAAAGAAGGGGAGGAGGGTGGAAGTAGGAATGAAGGGAAAAATGTAGGAGGAAAGGGGAGATAGATGGAAAGAGGAGGAAGAGGGAGTAGTTATATGCTGTGTGTAAATTATAAGGCTATAGAGAAATATAGTTCGAAAAGAAGTGGATAGGAATAGTGAGAATAAGAAAGAGGAGTCAAGATTATAAAATCAGAAACTAGAGAGGATTAATGAGAGATAGGAAGAAAAGAGAGGGATAAAGATAGAGATGATATGAAGATAGGTGTAGATGGAAAGACAAGATTAAATAGGAAAGTAGAGATTATATGACGCAAGAGAAATAGAAAGACAGTTAGAATGACAGAAAGATAGTGGGAGGACAGATTAGGACAAGTAGATTGTTTATAATTCAACAGATAAGTAAATCTTGAAGTAAAATATATATAATTGCATTCCTTTGTTTTATCTCTAATTAATTTTGATATTTTAATCTTAAATCATTATTGTTTTTAATGTTGCAAATGAAACTATCATATTGATGATCCACTCTAAATAACAGTGGATTAAACTTAATGAATTAAAATTATCCAAAAAACAATGAATAATAAATATGAAGTTGTAAGAAAAGAGTTAAGGAATACAGAAGTGGCAAATTAGGAAAAAAGCCAACAGAAAAACAGAACATATTCACCTCCATAATTTATATTGATATGAAAAAACAAGATATCGAGGAAGTCTTGAAACCACGCAAGATAATACCCCCACCGGTTGAGATTTTTCTTTCCCTTTCATTCAGAATCTGATTCCGTTATAGGGAAACCTATTATCACCTAGGACAAAATAGTGTTCATGAAAAAATTTCATAACACATGTTCTATGGGCAGTCTACACGTTCCCCAGGCTCTCCCCAAGATGGCGGCTGTGAGGCAAAAATAGGTTATAGGTATTATCTATTAGGAGTATTAAGTGCAAAATGATTTCGCAATATCATCTAATAAGTATATGCGAATAAAGTGCGTAACTCAGATGAGTGCATAGGAAAGGGGGAGGGGTGTTCCTTTCTCAGGTACATGGGGCCCTTAGGACTTTCTCTTTCTTCATACTTCCTCTCACTTGTAGAGGAAATGCTTGGAAAAAAACATTACACACGAAGCTCAAAATGAGCAAAAATCTCTTTGTCGGTCCCGGGTCGTTCCCGTTGGGAATGAAATTTAGTATATAAACATGTAAAAGGAATAAACATAAAGCTTATTCTATTCTTTGGGTAAAGGAAACCCAGAGGTCATTCGTGCTTTACTGATAGATGAGTAACATAAGGTAAAGGAGATGGCATGCCATTGCTAGTATCATTCAAGAAAAGGTTATACTAATACTTATAGAATATTATGAAGCTCATATATGAATCATGTATCTATAGGGATATGAAAGGATAGACAAAGGAAACAAATGAAAACTAATACATTTGCACCACTTATGTTTTTATCTTCTTCAATTATCTTTCCTTGTCTTGAAGGGAAAAGGGAACATGAGGGAAAAAAAGTTGAAAAGAAAACTACACTATGGTGAACTTACAAACACTTATTTTTTCCTTACTCTCTCTTTCTTTTTTCCTTCTATTTTTTTTTCTATATTTTTGCAACAAAAACGTATATATATTATTTCCGTTTCTTTAATTTCTAACTACACAAACCTATTTTTACTCTTGTATTTTTCTTCCTTCTCTCCTTTTAATTTTTTCCCCTTCTCTCCTCCAAAAATCTCCTTTCCTCCTTTCTTTTTCTCTTATCTTCAACGTCCATCCTCTCTCTTCCTCCCTCTATCCTTCTTCTCTCTCCCTCTTTCTCTCTTCCTTTTTCCTTCCTTCTCCATTAGTCTCTTCTTTCCTCTCCAAAAGACAAACACAATTTCTGCCGGAGAGTCTTTAGAGTCTCACTGGTCGCTCCCTTCCCGAGGGCGAGCTAACACGGCAAGGGTTCACGCCTCTAGGGCCGCCACCTGAAGAATGGTCCTTGGGCGGACTGCTAGTTTTAAGATTGGTCCCTGCCTGCTGCTTGGGGAGGCTCCGTCCCTGCTGCTGCTTGGGGAGGCTCGACCCTACCTGCTGCTTGGGGAGGCTCGTCCCTGCCTGCTGCTTGGGGGAAGGCTCGTCCCTGCTGACTGCTGGAGTGGGTTGTGAGTGGATGTGTGGTGTGGGGGGGTTTTGTGTTTTCCCCCCCCCCCCCCCCCCCCCCCCTGGGGGGGGGTCTGCGGGGGTGGGGTGCTAGGGCCGGGGAGCCCCCGGGGGGCCCCCACCCCCTCCACCCCCCCCCCCCGGTCACCATGGGGAGTGGGGAGGTCTCTTCCCTCCCTGCTGCTTGGGAGTAGAGCTCCGTCCCTGCCTGCTGCTTGGGGAGGCTCGTCTATCGTTTTCCCTGCCTGCTGCTTGGCGAATTAGGAGGCTCGTCGAAACCAGCGGCTAGACGGCGCGCACTTGGTCCCTGCGGAGCAACTGGTGTCCTCCCCCCGACCACAACGCAAACCTCCCCTGCTCCTCGTCGCAAGAAGGACTGAGAAGGCAGAGGACGCCTCTGAGCGGTCGATGGTGCTGGCCAGCGCTCGCCGCTCCCTCCAGCTCCTGAGACGGTTTCAATATATATTACATTGATATGTATATACAATTAATGAATATGTATATTACATATGTATATACATATGTGATAATACAATAAATATAAATAAATAGATAAAATGAAAGCACGTATAAACCCACAGTCCGGATCAGTTTAACGCGCATATGCATGCACACCGCATGTGCATACACGCATACACCGCATACACGCACACAGACATTACATCATATATATAAATATATATAATATATATTTATATATATATATATATATATATATTATTATACTTATACATATATATATGATATATATATATTATATATTAATATATATATATATATTGCTTTATATATATGTGTGTGTGTGTGTGTTGGATGTGTGTGTGTGCTGTGTTGTGTGTGTATGATATGTATGTGTGATATAGATTAATGTATATATATGTAAATATATGTATGTATATACATACATACATAATCATACATACATATATAATATATATATATATATATATATATATATATATATTATATATATATATATAACTATATATATATATCTTCTACACATCATTCATCAATATATAAATATATAGACATTATATATATATATTTATATATTCAGAGAGAAGAAGTGAGAGAAAGAGAGAGAAGAGAGAGAGAGAGAGAGCGAGAATAGAAAAGATGGAGGAATGAGAAAGAGAGAGGAGGTAGGTGAAAGAGAGACAGAAAGACAGAGACAGAGTAGAGGAGAGAAGTACACACAAAGACAGAGACGGTGACAGACAGACAGAGAGAGAGAGGGAGAGAGAAAGAGAGAGAGAGAGCATATTCATTATTAAAGGGACGATCTACAAATATACTTGACTCTGAATCCTTCCACCTCAAAAAACCTCTATCCCTTAATAGGGAATGTAAATGTCTCTTCTTCCGTTCTTGCACTCGTAACTGTCTTCTGAAAAAATAGATCAACCTTATCATTATCCATATGTTAGGCTATAACATCTCACCCAGTGTTCTATTACGTTCTATAACCTAAAGCCCTCATTTTCTCTAGATCCCTTACTAAAACACACTTAACTTCTATAATTACTTTCATATCTTCTATCAACAGTACTTCGATTTTCTCTATCCCTTACTATCCCTCATTACTTGTCTTACATAAAGGCAAATCAAATCTAGCGAAAAGAAGTCATGTGCTTTGCCCTTCTTTCCTATTTGGTGGTCATGTGTCTAGGAAATGACCCTCGATTTACGCCAAGTAGCATGAGGCGGCTTTCTGAGGCAAGGTTCACGGGACCATCAAAGCCTGACTGAAAGCAGTGAGAGGATTCCTCTTTCCTTATTTTCTTATCTTATTTCTTATTATTGATTTTTATTTGTTATCAGGTGGAGAGAAGTGGCCATGTTCAGCTTGATTATTTTTTCAATCTATTGATTTAACTGAACACTAAAACTTGAGGGCCGTTCTTATCAGTTTTGGTCTCATTTGTGACCGCCTTTCCTGGACAACTTTATCTAGGGTTAGTCTGACATTTCTATAGGAATAATTGAAGTCATTTTAGATTCTAGTTTCTTGTTATGTAGGCTTTTTTATCACCATCATCATCATGGTCATTATTACTATCATTAAGATTTACCATAGTCATCCGACAATTCTTTTCTTTAAGATGTTGGTATGTATTTTCTGAATTGGTCTTTGTATATAATGTAAGTGTTTACGTTTCTGTGTGCCTTGATAGGAGATTGTGTAGAAATCCACTTGATACAGAAACAAGTATACATGTTTGTATGGTGTGTATCATCTCTTGCACGTTGGTTCCTTACCTCCGCTTCGGGGGCTTCAGGTAGGCTCTCCTCTCTCCCCAGCTTCTCCTTCTCGGTTCTTCTGAGCATTTCTGCAAGCAGATTTAGACCTTCCTAAGATATTTTCCAGTCTTTATTACAAGGGCATTATCAGCATTGGTATTGTGTTGCTATTCTCTTTTATTATTGATATCATTGGGTCTTAACAAGGTACCCTCGTTTTCACATATATATTAGTATTTATCAGTATTTTGAAAATTATATATATTATATCTTATATATGTATTTGGTATATATTTATATATATATAGGTATCTATATATATATATATATTTTATATATAATATATTTATACCATATTATAAATATATATCAATTATTTTATACGTATTCATTCAAATGTGTGTATATTATATATATTATTCATTTTCGTATTAGTATTACATATACTTTTTATAATATACTTATATATATATCATTATATATATATATATATATATATATATATAAAGAATTTTCATACTATACATATACTAAGAAGATTTGAAATGGTATATGTTACATATATATCGTAGTATGTACTTATCGGTTATGTTACTGTATAGTACATAATTTATATTTAAATATATATATATATTATAATATATATATATATATATATCCATATATATATTTATATTTTATATATAAATATATATATATAATATATATTATATATAATATATATATTAGTATTCGATATTATTATATATATTATATTATTATTAATATGATATATTTATATATTTTTTGATATAATATATTATATATTATATATTAATATATAATAATTTATATAAATTATATAACTATATATATATAAATATATATATTTCTTTATAATATATATATATATATAAATTATAATATTAATTTTATATATTATATATTATGTATATTTATAGTATACTATATAATCTATATAATATATTATATATATTATATAATATATATATAATATATATATATTATATATAATTATATTAATATATATATATATATATATTTATATAAGTATATTTATATATATATATATATAATATATACTATATATATTCTATTTATATAATATTATATATCTATTATATATATATAATAAAAATATTATATAATATAATATATAAACTATAATATTAATTATTTAAATATATAATATATATATCTATTCCTATACTATATATATATATATATATTATAGAAATATATATATATATATATAGATATTAATATAATATTATTATATATATATATAATTTATATATTTTATATATATACAGTATGTATAATTATTATTGATGTTAAACTTAAATATATTATTTATATATATTATATAATATATTATAATATATATTAATTAGGATATATATATATCCTATATATATATATTCTAATTATATATAATTATTATATTATATATATATATATATAATATGTTTATGATAATATCTTATATATATATATATATAATATATATACTATTCATATATACTTATATATATTATATACATTTATTATAATATATAATTATTATATAATATATTTATATTTATATTATAAATATATATATATATATATATGTATATATATAATATTATATATATATTATATATATATATATATAATTATATATTATATATATCTATATATTATATATATATATGCATATATATATGCATACTATACATATGTAATGAAATGTTATAAACACAACAAAAAACACAAACACAACCACACTATATTTATATGTATGTGTGAATGGAGAGAGGAGATATAATGGACATAGATATAATTATTTGATATATCGATGTTATATTATATTATATATATCTTATGAAATATATATATAAATTATATATATAATATAATAGTTTTATATATATTATATATATATATGATTATTTTATATATATAATAATTATATATATAATATATATATATATATATATAATTTATATAAGTATATAATACTTATATAAATAAATATATATAAATATATTATATATAATATATAATTTATATATATATTTATATATTAATATTATGTATATATTATATATATTTCATATTATAATATAATATATTATATTATATATACTATATATTTATATAGATATTATATTATCATATTATATATATAAATATTAATTTTTTATAATCTATATATATATATATAATCTATATATTTTTTGATCCAATATATATATATTTATATATATATATATATATTTATATATAATATATATAATGAATTATATAATATATATATATATAATTATAATAAAAATTATATATATATATATATATATATATATATATATAGATATTTATATTCATACACACACACACACATATAACTATTATATATATTATATATTAAATTATATAGTATATATATTATATATATATAATTTCTATATACTATATATATACTATATATTAATATAATTATATATATTATATATTGTATATTATATTTATAATATATATATATAATTATTTATATATATATATTATAATATTATTATATATATTATTTTATATATAAATTATACTATATTATATTATATTTAGATTATATTTATATATATATATATATATATATAATATAGATATATTTATATCTATAGATATATGATATATATCATTATCATATGTAAATATTGATATATTGCATATATATTATGCATAATTATACATAGTATGATATTGTATAAACACACTAACTCACACATATTATTTAGTGTTGTTGACTGAATGAATGTGAGAGAGAGGATTGGGAGTTGATTGAGTGTGTTTTAGTATGTGTGGGGTGTTTGTGGGTGTGTTTGTGAGGGGGTGGTGTAGGATTCTGGGGGGGTAATGTGTTTTGTGAGTGTAATAAGTGACATGGGAGAGTTGTAAAAGGTGGTTTTTTTGAGTGTGAAGTATGATTTCTGTGGCTATGTGTTTGTTTTTTTGCTTGTTCTTTTCTTTTCTTTATGAGTGCTGTGTAGTCTGTTTCTTTATGTGTATTATACAAAATATGCATGTTGCTTGGTAGGTTGGCGTGCCATTTCGTCTCATGCCTACTTCAGGGACGTAATCTTACTCGTTCACGTTTTTCTTAACATTTGAGATTCACTATTCCCTTCTTTCTTCGGCCTTGCTCTTCCTCTTAGTGCTGTTGTATTCTTCGCGGTTCTCCCTGCTTCCAGGTGTTGCTCCTGCCAAAAAATCTTAATTAGTGCTAACAT
>NW_028234445.1:765569-772761 GCF_977035675.1 Penaeus japonicus | reverse complement strand
CCACCCTTGATCTAAAATCTGGGACTGTATGAGCGGACTTCGCTGACCCATCCGCCGTCTTCTCACCCTTCAACCGGTCCCGTCTCACGTCCATAAACCACCTGTCTCCCACAGCGGCGACCAAATCTCGTGCACATCACCCATCTCAGTCTCCGCCATCCGTCATCTACCTAGTATTTAATCTCTCACGCTTCATCCATCTCCCTCACCTGTCATCCAAGTCTTCCTTAGCCATAACCATTCTGAGTCTCCCATTGTTTCTATTACCCATCGCCTATCTTGGTCTCCGTCAACCATCTCTGTCTCTCTCAATTTCAACCATTTAGTCCCCGACAACAGTTATCCACCCCAGTTTCCCTCACTCGTCAATAGTCTTCTTTCCTCCATGAATAATCATCCATCTCAATCTTTCTCAACGGTCACCCTTGTCTCTGTTACTCTTATATCAATTTCCAACACCTTGCCCATCTCTTTCACCCGTTATCCGTTGCAGTTCCCCTCGCCCATCTCATCGTCTCTCACCCATCACCCACCTCACTGTCCTTCACCCATCACCCATCTCAGTGTCCTTCACCCATCACCCACCTCAGTGTCCCTCACCCATCACCCACCTCAGTGTCCTTCACCCATCACCCACCTCAGTGTCCCTCGCCCATCACCCACCTCAGTGTCCTTCACCCATCACCCACCTCAGTGTCCCTCGCCCATCACCCACCTCAGTGTCCTTCACCCATCACCCACCTCAGTGTCCTTCACCCATCACCCACCTCAGTGTCCCTCACCCATCACCCACCTCAGTGTCCTTCACCCATCACCCATCTCAGTGTCCCTCACCCATCACCCACCTCAGTGTCCCTCGCCCATCACCCACCTCAGTGTCCTTCACCCATCACCCATCTCAGTGTCCCTCACCCATCACCCACCTCAGTGTCCCTCACCCATCACCCACCTCAGTGTCCCTCGCCCATCACCCACCTCAGTGTCCTTCACCCATCACCCACCTCAGTGTCCTTCACCCATCACCCACCTCAGTGTCCTTCACCCATCACCCATCTCAGTGTCCTTCACCCATCGCCCACCTCAGTGTCCCTCACCCATCACCCATCTCAGTGTCCTTCACCCATCACCCACCTCAGTGTCCCTCGCCCATCACCCATCTCAGTGTCCCTCACCCATCACCCACCTCAGTGTCCTTCACCCAAGACTCACCTAAGTGTCCTTCACCCATCACCCACCTCAGTGTCCTTCACCCATCACCCACCTCAGTGTCCTTCACCCATCACCCACCTCAGTGTCCCTCGCCCATCACCCATCTCAGTGTCCCTCACCCATCACCCACCTCAGTGTCCTTCACCCAAGACTCACTTAAGTGTCCTTCACCCATCACCCATCTCAGTGTCTTTCACTCATCACCCATCTCAGTGTCCTTCAGCCATCACCCACCTCAGTGTCCTTCACCCGTCACTCACCTCAGTGTCCTTCACCCATCACCCACCTCAGTGTCCTTCAGCCATCACCCACCTCAGTGTCCTTCAGCCATCACCCACCTCAGTGTCCTTCACCCATCACCCACCTCAGTGTCCTTCAGCCATCACCCACCTCAGTGTCCTTCACCCATCACCCACCTCAGTGTCCTTCACCCATCACCCACCTCAGTGTCCTTCACCCATCACCCACCTCAGTGTCCTTCACCCATCACCCACCTCAGTGTCCTTCACCCATCACCCACCTCAGTGTCCTTCACCCATCACCCACCTCAGTGTCCTTCACCCATCACCCACCTCAGTGTCCTTCACCCATCGCCCACCTCAGTGTCCTTCAGCCATCACCCACCTCAGTGTCCTTCAGCCATCACCCACCTCAGTGTCCTTCAGCCATCACCCACCTCAGTGTCCTTCACCCATCGCCCACCTCACTGTCCTACAGCCATCACCCACCTCAGTGTCCTTCACCCATCACCCACCTCAGTGTCCCTCGCCCATCACCCACCTCAGTGTCCTTCACCCATCACCCACCTCAGTGTCCTTCACCCATCACCCACCTCAGTGTCCTTCACCCATCACCCACCTCAGTGTCCTTCACCCATCACCCACCTCAGTGTCCTTCACCCATCACCCACCTCAGTGTCCTTCACCCATCACCCACCTCAGTGTCCTTCACCCATCACCAACCTCAGTGTCCTTCACCCATCACCCACCTCAGTGTCCTTCACCCATCACCCACCTCAGTGTCCTTCACCCATCACCCATCTCAGTGTCCTTCACCCATCACCCACCTCAGTGTCCTTCACCCATCACCCACCTCAGTGTCCTTCACCCATCACCCACCTCAGTGTCCTTCACCCATCACCCACCTCAGTGTCCTTCACCCATCACCCATCTCAGTGTCCTTCACCCATCACCCACCTCAGTGTCCTTCACCCACCTCACTGTCCTTCGCCCATCACCAACCTCAGTGTCCTTCACCCATCACCCACCTCAGTGTCCTTCAGCCATCACCCACCTCAGTGTCCTTCACCCATCACCCACCTCAGTGTCCTTCACCCATCACCCACCTCAGTGTCCTTCACCCATCACCCACCTCAGTGTCCTTCAGCCATCACCCACCTCAGTGTCCTTCAGCCATCACCCACCTCAGTGTCCTTCACCCATCACCCACCTCAGTGTCCTTCAGCCATCACCCACCTCAGTGTCCTTCAGCCATCACCCACCTCAGTGTCCTTCAGCCATCACCCACCTCAGTGTCCTTCACCCAAGACTCACCTAAGTGTCCTTCACCCATCACACACCTCAGTGTCCTTCACCCATCGCCCACCTGTGTCCTACAGCCATCACCCACCTCAGTGTCCTTCACCCATCACCCACCTCAGTGTCCCTCGCCCATCACACACCTCAGTGTCCTTCACCCATCACCCACCTCAGTGTCCTTCACCCAAGACTAACCTAAGTGTCCTTCACCCATCACACACCTCAGTGTCCTTCACCCATCGCCCACCTGTGTCCTACAGCCATCACCCACCTCAGTGTCCTTCACCCATCACCCACCTCAGTGTCCCTCGCCCATCACACACCTCAGTGTCCTTCACCCATCACCCACCTCAGTGTCCTTCACCCATCACCCACCTCAGTGTCCTTCACCCATCGCCCACCTCAGTGTCCTTCACCCATCACCCACCTCAGTGTCCTTCACCCGTCACCCACCTCAGTGTCCTTCACCCATCACCCACCTCAGTGTCCCTCGCCCATCACCCATCTCAGTGTCCTTCACCCATCACCCACCTCAGTGTCCTTCACCCATCACCCACCTCAGTGTCCTTCACCCATCACCCACCTCAGTGTCCTTCACCCATCACCCACCTCAGTGTCCTTCACCCATCACCCACCTCAGTGTCCCTCGCCCATCACACACCTCAGTGTCCTACAGCCATCACCCACCTCAGTGTCCTCAGCATATACCCTCCTCCGTGTCCTTTCAGCATTCACCACTCAAGTGTCCTTCAGCCATCACCCACCTCAGTGTCCTTCACCATCACCCATCTCAGTGTCTTCGCCCATCACCCCACCTCAGTGTCCTTCACCCATCACCCACCTCAGTGTCCCTCGCCCATCACCCACCTCAGTGTCCTTCAGCCATCACCCACCTCAGTGTCCCTCGCCCATCACCCACCTCAGTGTCCCTCGCCCATCACCCATCTCAGTGTCCTTCACCCACCTCACTGTCCTTCACCCATCACCCACCTCAGTGTCCTTCACCCATCACCCACCTCAGTGTCCTTCACCCATCACCCACCTCAGTGTCCTTCACCCATCACCCACCTCACTGTCCTTCACCCATCACCCACCTAAGTGTCCTTCACCCATCACCCATCTCAGTGTCCCTCGCCCATCACCCACCTCAGTGTCCTTCACCCATCACCCACCTCAGTGTCCTTCACCCATCACCCACCTCACTGTCCTTCACCCATCACCCACCTCAGTGTCCTTCACCCATCACCCCCCTCACTGTCCTTCACCCATCACCCACCTCAGTGTCCTTCACCCATCACCCACCTCAGTGTCCTTCACCCATCACCCACCTCAGTGTCCTTCACCCATCACCCACCTCAGTGTCCTTCACCCATCACCCACCTCAGTGTCCTTCACCCATCACCCACCTCAGTGTCCTTCACCCATCACCCACCTCAGTGTCCTTCACCCGTCACCCACCTCAGTGTCCTTCACCCATCACCCACCTCATTGTACTTCACCAATCACCCACTGGTGTCCTTCAGCCATCACCCACCTCAGTGTCTCGCCCATCACCCACCTCAGTGTCCCTCACCCATCACCACTCAGTGTCCTTCACCCATCACCACCTAATGTCCTTCACCCATCACCCACCTCAGTGTCCCTCGCCCATCACCCACCTCAGTGTCCTTCACCCATCACCCATCTCAGTGTCCTTCACCCATCACCCACCTCAGTGTCCTTCACCCATCACCCACCTCAGTGTCCTTCACCCATCACCCACCTCAGTGTCCTTCACCCATCACCCACCTCAGTGTCCTTCACCCATCGCCCACCTCAGTGTCCTTCACCCATCACCCATCTCAGTGTCCTTCACCCATCACCCACCTCAGTGTCCTTCACCCATCACCCACCTCAGTGTCCCTCGCCCATCACCCACCTCAGTGTCCTTCACCCATCACCCACCTCAGTGTCCTTCACCCATCACCCACCTCAGTGTCCTTCACCCATCGCCCACCTCAGTGTCCTTCACCCATCACCCACCTCAGTGTCCTTCACCCATCACCCACCTAAGTGTCCTTCACCCATCACCCATCTCAGTGTCCCTCGCCCATCACCCACCTCAGTGTCCTTCCCCCATCACCCACCTCAGTGTCCTTCACCCATCGCCCACCTCAGTGTCCTATACTCATCACCCACCTCACTGTCCTTCACCCAAGACTCACCTGAATGTCCTTCACCCATCGCCCACCTCAATGTCCTTCACCCGTCACTCACCTCAGTGTCTTTCACTCATCACCCATCTCAGTGTCCTTCACCATCTCAGTGTCCCTCGCCCACTCAGAGTCTTCACCATCACTGCTCAGTGTCTTCACCATCACCCCTCAGTGTCCTTCACCCATCACCACAGTGTCCTTCACCCAAGACCCACTCAGTGTCCTCCATCACCCACTCAGTGTCACCCACCTCAGTGTCCTTCACCCATCGCCCACCTCAGTGTCCTATACTCATCACCCACCTCACTGTCCTTCACCCAAGACTCACCTGAATGTCCTTCACCCATCGCCCACCTCAGTGTCCTTCACACACCTCAATGTCCTTCACCCGTCACTCACCTCAGTGTCTTTCACTCATCACCCATCTCAGTGTCCTTCATCCATTATCCATCTCAGTGTCCTTCACCCGTCACTCACCTCAGTGTCCTTCACCCATCACACACCTCAGTGTCCTTCAGCCATCACCCATCTCAGTGTCCTTCAGCCATCACCCACCTTAGTGTCCTTCACCCATCACCCATCTCAGTGTCCTTCACCCGTCACTCACCTCAGTGTCCTTCACCCATCACACACCTCAGTCGCTTCTTCAACCATCACCTCATCCAACTCTCAGCTGTCACCTTCAGGCCCATCGCACCACACTTAGTGTTCCACGCCTCCCTTCACCCATCACCCACCTCAGTGTCCTTCAGCCATCACCCACCTCAGTGTCCTTCACCCATTATCCATCTCAGTGTCCTTCACCCAACACCCAACCCAGTGTCCTTCACCCATCACCTACCCCAGCGTCCTTCACCCATCACCCACCCCATTGTCCTTCACCCACAGTGTCTGACACCGCGGAAGTTTTGAAATATTGAGATATTTTTTGGTTTTAAGTGAGAGTGAGAGAGAGAAAAAAGAGAGAGAGTGTGTGTGTGAGAGAGAGAGAGAAAGAGAGAGAGAGAGAGAGAGAGAGAGAGAGAGAGAGAGAGAGAGAGAGAGAGAGAGAGAGAGAGAGAGAGAGAGAGAGAGAGAGAGAGAGAGAGAGAGAGAGAGCGAGAGAGAGAGAGAGAGGAGAGAGAGTTAGTGACAGAGAGATAGAGAGAGAGTAATCATGAGAGTAAAAGAGAGAGAGAGAGAGAGAGAGAGAGAGAGAGAGAGAGAGAGAGAGAGAGAGAGAGAGAGAGAGAGAGAGAGAGAGAGAGAGAGAGAGAGAGAGAGAGAGAGAGAGAGAGAGAGAGAGAGAGAGAGAGAGAGAGAGAGAGAGAGAGGATAGAGAGAGAAAGTGAGATGGAGAGAAGACGAATGAGTGAGAGAAAATGAGTGTAAAAGTTAGAGAAAGTGAGCGTGAAAGAGAGAGATAATAAATGTGTGTGTGTGAGAGAGAGAGAGAGGGAAAGAGTTTGTACTTTTTTCTATGGAAAGTAGTTCGCATCAATTTTTAAACAACGCTTCCAGTATCATATACATAGGCCCGACTCATCCTGTTTCACTCTCATACCATCCAGCTAAGGATAAGCATAAGCCAGATTTGCGGAGCATATACTACGCCAGGCTTGTATGCGCTAAGGCGATCTGAGCTTGGTCCTTACCCAACGCAGTGCCCAGCTACGTCAGTAACCGCCAGGTGACAGTGGTAACTCACGAGTTTGGACGGGACTCGATCTGCCGACCACGGGGATGTGAAGTCGACTCGCTACCACTGAGCTACCAGACAGCTTACCATCCAGCCTTCCCCGTCTCATGATATATGGCGTCAGTCCTCACCAATGTTGCGTATAACTCTGTATTTTATGACGATGTCTGTTCTCTGAAATCTTGCACATGTTCTCATGCACCCGTTCCTTCCGAGAGACAAATAAAATAGACTTATCTGGTAACTCGACATCCACAGGTTATGTCAACCAGTAGAATTAACCGTGCTGTTTGTATTTCTTTAAATGTATATGGCAACTCAGGTCACGTGATCCCAAGCATAAATGTCAAATGAACAACGAATGAATAGATAGGGCGAGGGAAAGGTGCGAGATGGTGCTCATTCTATTTAGCATTTATCTATCTATCTATCTATATGTATGTATGTATGTATGTATGTATGTATGTATGTATGTATGTATGTATGTATGTATGTATGTATGTATGTATGTAGGTATGTATATATATATATATTTATATATATATATATATCATATATATATATATATTATA
>NW_028234445.1:733069-735569 GCF_977035675.1 Penaeus japonicus | reverse complement strand
CTCTAGGCACGTATGTCTGGGGGCAGAACAAAGGGGTAAGGGCTCCCCCCCCTCCTAAGAGGAAGGAAGCACCGCCCAAAGCGAAACCAGCACCGGACGCCTCCAACACAAAAGAGTTCCCGGCGCTGGTGGATGTTCCAAGTCGGAAACAGACCCGGAAGGGGTCTGGGAACACCTCAAAGGCTACCCCAAGAGCGGAGAGTCCGACTTTGTTCACAGAGAAGGACTTGACGCTCCTGCTGAAGACAGTTGTCACAGCAGTTGCGACGGCATTGGGAAGGACCAGCGAGGAGACGGAGAAGGCAGTCGAGATAGCCATGACGGCAATGACTCAGACCGTCAATGCCCTGAAGGAAAAGGACATGAGGCCCAAGGCCACAACTCCCCCTCCAACTCAGGGCGAGACTCCTTCTCCCACCCCAACTCAGGGCGAGCCCTGTTCTCCCGACAAACCTGCGGCCAAGACCACACTGGCAGAGCCTGCGCCCAAACCCCAAAGGGTGAGGAAGCCAAGGCCACCCAAAAAGAAGGCCAAGGCGACCAGGAATACTCCACCTCCCAGGAGACCCAGCCCTTCCAACTCGACCTGTCCTGACGACAGTGACGAGTCAAGTGAGGAAATCACACTCAGTGTGGAACTCACCAAGGAGTTGTCAGACTCCGAAATGTCTGACGTTACCCACACGGGGGCGTCGGACACAGAGACCGAATACCTTGACGTCAATGACTTAGTGAACGCAGACAAGCACTATGGCCACTAACTTAAGCATACTGCAGTGGAACATCAACAGCTTCTCCCCTAGGGCCGCCCTTCTCCACGCGATCGTGCGATCTCGGAACATTGATGTTGTCATGCTCCAAGAGACGCTAACAGGGGAATCTGTACGCTTCTCGGGATATCATCCCTTTGTGCTACCGAGTACGCAAGGTACCAGAGGCCTGATTACCCTTGTGAAGTCGACTATCCCCTGCTCCCTGATTGCCGATCCTGGGCAGTGCGGAGAAGGTGTCGAATCCCTTGCTGTTGAGATCCATTTGGCCGGGGGTCCTCTCAAGCTGTACAATGTATACAGTAGGCCAAACTGTAGGGGCTTAGATATCAGTGAAGCCTGTGCTGCTGCAGCACATGAGCTAATTCTTATAGGGGGGACTTTAATGCCCACCACCCTATACTGGCTCCCACTCAGAGACGTGATATGGCAGGCTGCCATATAGCCGAGGTGCTAGAGTCATGCCCAGAGATTGCTCTTCTCAACAGCCAGGAGCCTACGCATGTTGGCGGGGGGGTCCTTGACCTCACCTTTGTCACTGCGGCTCTGGTCGAGAGAATTAGTTGGTCTGTGGACAACACTGCCACGAGCGATCATTATGGGATAGTCACCACCATCTTGGATGCTGGCCCGGCACCCATGCCCCAGCACAATCCTCGATGGAAGGTGGAAAGAGCCAACTGGAAAGCCTTCCAGGAGGCTCTGGCCGTGTGCCTCAGAACCAGTGACTCCTCACTTAATGATAATGTGGACATACTTGAGGCCAGACTAGTAAATGCCATAGACGAGGCAGCCTCAGAAACCATCCCAAAACTCGTCAGTGGTCCAGGTGTTTCAAGGACGCCTGGTACTACAATGATGAGATTAAGGAGGTTAACCACAGAATCAATATGTGCAGAAGACACTTTCGCAGACAGAGAACTCCCGAGAACCACACTCTTCTAAGAGAGGCTCTCAGGGATGCTCAGGAAACTGCTAAGAGGTTAAAGCAGGAAAAGTGGCTGGAGTGGTGTGAGTCCTTTGGCCACCAAACCTCCCTTTCAGAATTGTGGAACCGTATCAGACGGGCCACGAATCGCTCAGCCCCCAAAAAGACCCACCATGACCCGCGGTCGGAGGCGGAGAGACTGGCACTCGAGTTCTCTGCTAGAACAAGTAGCGTCGGACTACCAGCAGAGCTGAGGGCATGCCAAGAACAACTGCTCCCAGGCAGGCATGCCCTCATCAGAGAAAAGGCGGTCGAGCCTGATGATACAGATGCCATGTTCTCTCTGAGGGAATTACGGCGAACATACAAGTCCAGTTCCCGGTCAGCCCCGGGTAGCGATGGGATCTCCCACCCCATCATTTCCCACCTAGGACATGAAGGTGAGCTTGCACTTCTGCATCTCATCAACAAGTCCTGGGAAACTTCCTCACTGCCACAGTGCTGGAAGAGGGCTGATATAATTCCCGTCCCCAAACCAAAGGAGCCAGGACGGTACCGCCCCATCTCCCTGCTTAGCTGTCTAGGAAAGACAGCAGAGAGAATGGTACTGAATCGGCTCCAATGGAAGCTGGGACCTCCACATGAACACCTACACGGGTTCACAAGGGGCAAGAGCACTACCCACAGCATTGCCACCTTACTGAGCACTGTCAGCAGCAGCAGCGCTGTCATTGTCTTCCTTGACCTGGAGAAGGCTTTTGAACTGGCAAACCCGTTAGCCATTCAGGAGATCCTGATCCGC
>NW_028234445.1:723069-725569 GCF_977035675.1 Penaeus japonicus | reverse complement strand
AATGTTGCATTGTAATCATCACACTGGCATGACGCTCCGGCATCGGGAGTTTGGCTGTGTCACACAAGTGTGACGCACCATCGTCATAGGGTTAAGCACCCGAGAGTCTCGAGGTGTAAGGCTTATGCATTCAAAAACCCCGGCATTATGACCATGCAAAACCGGAATCGCCCCGGCGTGAACGGGTTAAGTATATCATCTATTTTTGTCTGTTGCCTGCTCCATGTTGCTCTTTTTCTGTCTTTTAAGCTAACTCCTATCTTGAGCCTTTCCATTCCTCTCTGAACACTTATTAATTTCCTCTCATGAACTTTGGTAGTAATCCATGTTTCTGACCATGAGTTATGATGGGGGAGACACAATGGTTAAAAACCTTTCTCTTTAGACATATTAGCAGATGACAATATATTACTGTGTACCGAAGACACTCAAACCTAGCCTAATTCGTCATTCGATCTTGGTTTCACAGGATGTTTTCATCTGGATGAGATGCCTTAGGTGTACATACTCATTCACAGCTTTTAGGACCTCGTCCTGTACTTGTTTCTGCTCAACTGGGGTTCAACTGTCTTTTTCATTTTCATTTTAAGGCCAACTTTCAGATTTTCCCTATTCAAATTGTTTAGTAATTGTTGCAATTCATTTGCTAACTCGCCAAAAAGAACAATTTCATCTGCAAATCTTAGATTGCTTAAGTGTTCATCCCATATCTTAATCCTATTCTCCTTCCAATCCAGCTTCTTGAATAGTTCCTCTAAGCAAGCTGTAAACAGCTTTGGTGAGATGGTGTCGCCCTGCCTCACACCTCTTTTTATTGATATTTATCGTTTTTTGCATGGATTTTTTATGGTCCCTGTACCATCTATATATATATCCTCTAATAATCTACAACATAATTCCTCTTCTCCTTGTCTATGGATTACATCTAGTACTGCCGCTATCTGTATGAAGTTGAATACCTTTTAATAATCTACAAATTCCATACACAGAGGCATCTTATATTCATTTGTTTTCTCTCTTATTTGGGTTTCTGTGGATATGGTTTATAGGAAGCCAGCTTGTTCTCTGGGTTGTTTTGAATCTAATGTATTGGTGATTTGAGTTATGATGATTTTTGTGAACAGTTTATAGATAACTGAAAGGAGGCTTATAGCTTGATAATTCTTTAGGTCTTTTGTTTCCCCCTTTTTGTGTATCAAAATTATTATTATGTATTTCCAGGATTTCAAAGTTTTACCATTACTTTGACATTTGTTAAAAAGACTGGCTAGTTTTACTGCCGCAATCTCTCTTACATCTTGCATAAGATCTACATTAATGCACTCTTTTCATGCCCCTTTAATTTCCTCTTAACGTAATGTTTGGGAGGTCTCCAATTGTTGTGTTTGCCTCCATTCTTGGTTGATCATTTGAGTGGTATAAGTTGCTATAATTGAAGTCTTCTACTACTTTGATGATTTCCTTTTTATTGTACATGCAAATATATATACATAAATAAATATAAATATAAAAATATATATAAATATGTAGGTATATATATAAAAATATATATATATATATATATATATATATATATATATATATATATATATATATATATATATAAATGTATATAATAATTATATTTATATATATATATATATAAATGTATATATATAATTATATTTATATATTATATATATAATATATATATATATATAATTATATATATATAAATATATGTATATATATAATTTATATATATATATTAAGTTTATATATAGTTTATATACATATATATATATATATATATAATTTATATATAGTTATATACATATATATATATATATATATATATATATATATATATATATATATATATATATATATATAAATATATATATAAATATATATATATATACATATATACATAGATATATATATATTATATATATATTATCATATATATATATAAATATACATATATAAATATATATATATATATATATATATATATATATATATATATATAAATATATATATTTTAATCTCCCCCACCGAGACTCGAACCTATTCACAGCTTTTAGGACCTCGTCCTGTACTTGTTTTGCTCAACTGGGGTTCAACTGTCTTTTTCCTGTTCATTTTAAGTCTAACTTTCAGACTTTCCCTATTCAAATTGTTTAGTAATTGTTGCAATTCATTTGCTAACTCGCAAAAAGAACAATTTCATCTGCAAATCTTAGATTGCTTAAGTGTTCATCCCATACCTTAATCCTATTCTCTTCCAATCCAGCTTCTTGAATAGTTCCTCTAAGCAAGCTGTAAAACAGCTTTGGTGAGATGGTGTCGACCTGCCTCACACCTCTTTTTATTGATATTTATCGTTTTTTGCATGGATTTTTTATGGTCCCTGTACCATCTATATATATATCCTCTAATAATCTACAACATAATTCCTCTTCTCCTTGTCTATGGATTACATCTAGTACTGCCGCTATCTGTATGAAGTTGAATACCT
>NW_028234445.1:700569-703069 GCF_977035675.1 Penaeus japonicus | reverse complement strand
TCTTATAACTAATGATTTATATATATATATATATATATATATATATATATATAATATATATATATATATATATAATATATATATATATATATATATATATACATGTTATATTTTACATGCTTATGTCTATCTCATCATATTAATCCCTTCGTCACTAGGACGCGTGTCCTCGCAGCGCTCGTGAAAAACCCGAGGACGCGCATACTGCGTCATGGCTGAGTTCTGGTGGAACTGAGTTTTCTTTCTTCCGGATACTGTTTGAGATCTTTCAGAATAGAGGTCGGATATGATACGATAGATTACTTGACTTTCACTTATGGGATTCACTTATACCAGGGGAGGCACCGATGTGCCCTGCTAGCAATCATTTTATTATTTATTTATGGAACATTATGTAAAAATATAAAACTTATGATTAGTTTACCATACTATTTCAATCGTTTTCTTTGGTCATCTGAGTGAGACCACCCACCAAGGTCACTCTTTCCATCTTCCTCCCAACCCATGTAAATAACTTGTCACATTCACATGGGGGAAGAGGTTAACTATGCATATTTTGATATATAACACATGATGATTATGTTGAGGTTTTGGCTTAAAATGTGCAGAGGTTTTGGCTTAAAACTTGTCATATTCAATAGCGACGTTTAAAATTTGGTGCGTGCCGGAAACTCGGATGCGGAGTGTAGGGCGTTTTCTACTGCCTGTAGTGAAGGGGTTAATATGAGAATGTATGTGCAATTGGAAATTAATATAAAAGAATAATGGAAAAATATCCATTTATTGACAGACATGAGAAATTGTATCTTCATGACCCTCTGGTGGGTTCCCATAGGACCTCTTCCTAACATTTATATCCTTATATACACATGTATATATATCATTACACATACATATACTTTCAAGAACAGGTCCACAATCCCTTATCCAACACCCTTGGGGCCAGTTGTGTTTCAAATTTCAGAATTTTCAAATTTCAGAATGAAATCCCTATTACCCATAGGGATATATGCAGTTGGTTTTGACATTTTCAGTTAAATGAATCTGATAGCAATGAGGTGGTTATGGCTCTGATCATTCTAAACACCTGGGTATTTCAGACATTGAAGCCCGTGGGCTATACACCTACTCTGTGCACATGATCACTTGGCATGCCGGGCATAAGAAAAGCCAAGATGTAATATTACATCTTGGGACCTGACATGACATCACTCAGCATTAACATAATGCTGTCACAAAATAGATAACACTTTTTTAACAAGGGGCCATTGTGAAAATCAGCACAAGAATCTGACCTACATATTAAGTACAAATACATTTAAAGAGGAAAAAAGAAAAATGTAGCATTTGTGGAGTCTTGTGGAGATCCCCAGACACTCGTTTCCATGGTGTTTGTAGAGTAAATCAGTTACCTTACATTATGTTCAAAATTGTTATTAATTTATGATTAATAATATGCTAATGCTGGTGCATTTTATAAATCAATGTTGTTGTTACACATTGTGTAAATCATTGTTGTTGTTACACATTGTGTAAATCATTGTTGTTGTTACACATTGTGTAAATCATTGTTGTTGTTACACATTGTGTAAATCATTGTTGTTGTTACACATTGTGTAAATCATTGTTGTTGTTACACATTGTGTAAATCAATGTTGTTGTTACACATTGTGTAAATCAATGTTGTTGTTACACATTGTGTAAATCATTGTGTTAATCATTGTTGTTGTTACACATTGTGTAAATCATTGTTGTTGTTACACATTGTGTAAATCATTGTTGTTGTTACACATTGTGTAAATCAATGTTGTTGTTACACATTGTGTAAATCATTGTTGTTGTTACACATTGTGTAAATCATTGTTGTTGTTACACATTGTGTAAATCATTGTTGTTGTTACACATTGTGTAAATCATTGTTGTTGTTACACATTGTGTAAATCATTGTTGTTGTTACACATAATGTAAATCAATATTTCAGAAGACCACAAGCTCCCTTCCCTTCCCTGCATCCTCTGCTCTTGTATTCTTTCATTCTTTTTCCTAGATAAATTGAAATTATTGCATTAATGAAATTCATTATAATCATAATGAAAATACATGACACTGTTCATTTTTGTATATAATGTTGATTGTGCTGTCCAAATGCAGCAGAATGAATTCTATGCTTCTAAGAAAAGGATTCTAAATGATCAAATTGCAATAATTTTAGAAGTAATATGAAAAATTACCCACAAGTGAACAGTTTCTAATGTTTATGGTAACACAGTCAAACAGGAATAACTTGTGTTGTTAGATTACATCATTATTTATACCACAATCATCATTACTGAGATTATATTCATAATCATTATCATTATCATCTTCATACCTTAAAGTTATCATAATACTTTTAATGATAATGATTATATATTAAATTTTATATAATCATTATCTGCCAGAAAGCATTATCAGACATATCGGAATCATATCTTAGCAAAATTAGATGCCATCTGCAGTC
>NW_028234445.1:687106-690173 GCF_977035675.1 Penaeus japonicus | reverse complement strand
CCTCCCCTACAACCCCGCCCCGTCTGTCCTCAGTGCCTCGAATTAGGCCTCGGGGATTCCCTAATTAGGCTTTTGGGTTTCTTCGCAGCGTGAGAAGAAGCCCTCGTAAAAGGCGACACAGATTACGCATCGGGTTGAGTCTTGTTTCAACTTCCTTGAGTTTGACTTTGATATCGCAGCTTGGATGGTTTTGTTTGCTCTTAATTTACTCCTGTTTGAATTATGCTGTCGTTAGTTTTTTTTTTTTTTTTTTTTTGGTATCAAATGGTTGTATCATTATTGTTATTAATATTTCGTCCTTATCATTACTATCATTATCACTTGTTGCTGTAGTGCGAAGGGTGAGTGATTTCTAAAGCGTATAAAATTATCTTTTATACGAATTTGTTATAAAAGTTTTCGTATTTCCGTCCCTTTATTTGTTCTTCCATATTTGTAGGTAAAACACTCAAAACGTATTTCTTATGATTTGTCTCTCTGAAGGTCGACATAGAACCAGCAGCATCTGCAACAGATCGGCAGAGTTTGTAGTGTTGCAAATCAGGGTTGAGTTGGAAGATCTGCATGGATGTATAGACTTTCTTTCGTGAGGACAATTATTTCCGGTTGACACTTTTGATATCCTCTCTCTCAATCTCTCTCTCTCTCTCTCTCTCTCTCTCTCTCTTTATGTATATATATATATATATATATATATATATATATATATATATATTATATATATAATATATATATGTATATATATATATATACACACTCACATTCACACAAACACACACACATAAATATATATACATATATATATATATATATATATATATATATATATATATATATATATATATATATATATATATATATATATATATATATATATATATATATATATATATATATATATATATACGTATATGTATACATTAATATACATATATACATATATTTATATATATATATATATATATTTATGCATATATATGTATATATATACATATATTTATATATGTATTATATACATACGTATGTATATATATATATATATATATATATATATATATATATATATATATATATATATATATATGTATGTATATATATATGTACATATATATATATATAATTTATGTATATATATACATTATATACATATATATATGTATATATATACATATATACATATATATATATATATGTATATATTTATATATATATATATATATATATATATATATATATTTATATATATATGTATATATATATATATATATATATATATATAATATATATATATATATATATATATATACATATATATATATATATATATATATATATATATATATGTACATATATATATACATACATATATATATATATATATATATATATATATATATATATACACACACACACACACATATATATATGTACATATACATTTATATAGATAGATAGTTAGATAGATAGATGTGATATCGCCCAGGACGAGAACCCACGAGACACGCTATACCTCTCTCAATTAAGCTTACAGTCCCACGCTCTCGCTCGCTCGTTACGTTATGTCATCCTTTCTAAAAACACCCTATTGGCTCGAAGACAAACTAATGGAGCCCGAGGTTTTTGGTGGGTAATTCTGGTATTTTTTTCAACGTGAGTCCATTGCAACAAAAAAAGGAAAGTGTGATTGTTAAGCAGCGTGACGGGCCTTGCATCCGTGCCTCATTAAGCTCTCTGCAAATGATTCCCTTGCTGACTCTTTATAATGAAGCTCGTTTCTGATTTGTTATTTTGTGTTACTGTTTCTATCATTGCTTTGTTTACTTCTTTTTTTTCCGGAAGCTTCCTCTGTCATATGGTTGATGGATTTTATGAATGGATTTTACGCTTATGAATGGAGGGAGAGGTGGTTAAGCAAATAGATTGATTATGAAAAAAAAAAAAAAAAAATGAAAACCCGTTTTTTTTGTT
Organism: Penaeus japonicus; assembly: GCF_977035675.1. Classification (NCBI taxonomy): domain Eukaryota; kingdom Metazoa; phylum Arthropoda; class Malacostraca; order Decapoda; family Penaeidae; genus Penaeus; species Penaeus japonicus. The sequence continues at coordinate 688,205 of NW_028234445.1, read as the reverse complement.
TTGTTTTTTTTCTTGTCTTTTTTCTCGACAGCTGTAATATTTTCTTTCCATTTTAATCATTCGGAATCATTACCATTTTAATGACACGAGTAAGAAAGATAAAAAAAAACACTTTTCAAATCAACGCTGACATGTTGCAGAGAAACATAAATTGCAGAGGGGATGATCATACATGCAACACTCCATCATCATCTTGGCTGCAGTCAAGTTGCTTTCATGAATTCCAAACATGCGTTCGCTGCAAAAGCAATGTGCACCACGAGCCAGAGGAACCTCGAGTCACTTCTTGCAAAGTAAGGCTGAATAAGATTTTTAATCATTGTGCAATCTTAATGTGTATAATCTTGTTTGTGTGTGTGTGTATGTCCGAACAAACGGATTATGCTGTATGCGCTTCAGTTCAAACGCATTATGCTGTATGCGCTTCAGTTCAAACGGATTATGTTCTATGCGCTTCAGTTCAAACGCATTATGTTCTATGCGCTTCAGTTCAAACGCATTATGCTGTATGCGCTTCAGTTCAAACGGATTATGTTCTATGCGCTTCAGTTCAAACGCATTATGCTCTATGCGCTTCAGTTCAAACGCATTATGCTCTATGCGCTTCAGTTCAAACGGATTATGCTGTATGCGCTTCATGTTACTGAAGCGGCATTTGAAAAGGAACCGATAATGACGTTTGATCAGAAATAAAAACCTTTATTTGTCAAAGAGGTTCATTTCCTGACGCAGGCATAGACAGGGGTTCGGTAAATGAAATTACAGTTTGTTTTGAGGAATCTGTTGCTATTAAAACGATTTAGCGCCCCTGCACTTGCATGTATTATATCTGGCTTTAGCATTAAACAGAGTAATGAGCTGTAAGTGATCTTTGTCCGATCCTAATTAGGTGATAATCTGAATAGATGACATTGATAAAACATATGATCTGGCATTTGTCAGTTCAAACATTACTCTTAATCAAGTTGGGAGGTAGAGGTGGAGAGAAAGAGAGAGAGTGTGTGTGTGAGAGAGAGAGAAAGAAAGAAAGTGTGTAAGAGAGAGAGAGAAAGAGAGTGAGAGAGAGAGGGAGAGATAGATAGATAGATGGATAGAGAGA
>NW_028234445.1:674606-682106 GCF_977035675.1 Penaeus japonicus | reverse complement strand
ATGCATTATAGTATAATATAGATAGTATATACATCTATAATATATTGGGTTATATATATGTGATATGAGTTATATATATTATATATATATATACAGTATATATGGATATATACACACACACACACACACACACACCACACAGGCACACACACACACACACCACACACACACACGGACACCGACAGCATATATATAGCATATATATAGTATCGCATATATATATATACTAGTGAAATATAGTATATATAATATATATAGATAGTACATATATATATAAGTTATATATATTAGAGCATATATGATAGTATATATATATGGGGGGCATTTGATATAGTAGTATATATATATATATATATAGTATAGTAAAGTAAGATAGTGAGTTTCGAGTGAGCGTATTATATATATATATATATATATGCATTATATATTATAAGAGTATATATTTATATATATATATATATATATATATATAAACTTTATATATATATATAGTAGAGTATATAACTATTAGATTATCACTGCAGTATATAAAATCTATATATATTAAATATATGCGTATATAAGTATGTGTAATAAATAAATATATATAAGTATCATTCATATATATATAGAGAATATTAGTATAGATATATATATACATACCACACACACACAGCACAGCAGCGGGAGCACTACACTCGACACACACACACATAATATATATATATATAGTATATATAGTTATATAGTTATAGTAGTATGAATATATAATATATATATATAATATGATATATTATGATATTAACATAGAGATATACAGTATGTATAATATATACTAAAAATATATATATGATATATATATATATTAGTATATATATGTTATTTTTTTATGTAATATATATATATGTATATATACGTATATATATATATAATATAATATATATGATATATATAATATATAATTATATAGTACGATAGTTATATAGATAGTGTAATATATTGATATATATGATATATATAATATAATAATATACAGTATATATATATTATATTATAAAAATTGACTTTGTATCGAAACCCAGCTGGCCAAACTCATCCAACTGGGCGGGATGAAAGCGCGTTCCGCGCACGCACCCCCGACTGCCGCCCCCTCCGTTCCCGTGTGGGATATACCCACGCGTGGGCGGCGGCGGCGGCCCGCCCGGGAGGGAATATAGAACTTCCCTCGGGGACGTATTTTACGCCGCCCATGCAGAAGAGGGGCGAGGTGGGCGAGCCGCGGCTGAGGGGATAAGCCGGAATCAATGGCAAGCGAAGGGAAGGGCCGTGCTGGACGCGGGCTAACTGATGAGGAATTTCCTGGGACCGTGCTTCAGACACTCTTTGAGGAATGGGGAATGGAATGTACAACAAGAGAAGCAGGGGACACACACGGCACACACCACAGCAGTAGGTAATATAGTATCGGTATCTGCAATTTTCCATTAAAGTGTATAGCGGCAAAACACACACACACACAACAAGACATGCGTATATTAGTGAAATAGATTATATATATATAGTAGTATATAGAAGTATATAAATAGATATATATATAAGTACGTATATATTAAGTATATATTATTCGGATGGTGTTGTTGTGTGATGTGTGTGTTGTGTGTGTGTGTCTTTGGTATACATATATGAATTAATCGAAGGCGATACTTATTGACCAGGATTCCCTAAAATTTATGTGTAAAAAAACGTAACCAAGTTTGTTCCTGATCCAGTGAATGAATTAAAATAACTCCAAAAAGAAGAAAATTTCATCTCTAAAAGAAAAGAAAAAAGAATAATAAAATTCAGTTTCCTATCGACCTCGAAATTATAAAAAAAAAAAAAAAAAAAAAAAACGTTGATGCTGACATATGCAAAATTGTTGTTGCCAGTATGTGCTGTTGGCATCAAAATGGGATAAGGATGAAGTTAATTACCTTGAGAAAGAAAATGCGTATTTATGATCTTTAAGTATATTCTCATCAAATGCTTCGTTGTGATCAAAACTAGTCTTTTGCTTTCACTTCTTTACGTACATTTTTTTCTGGTTAAACACGACCAGAATCAAGCGACACCGACTGTAAAGATAGCTAAGTGCTCTAAATGGAACGGAGTGGGTACAAGTAGCCTTCATCGCCGGAAACACTTTTGCGCGCGACCACTCAGGTAGTTTCATCAAAATGTCAAATATTTTGTGTTGAAAGAAAAAAGCAAACGCTTGATGAACAATTGTCTTCTTTCTTTTTTTATTTTGTCTTCATTTTTTCTTTTAGTGTTTTTTATTTATTATTATTTTTTATTTTTTGTTTATTTTGTTTTTGCTTAACATTGTTTCTGATGCTTAATTATCGTTTAAGTGTAGAGCCAAAAGGAAGAGAAAATGCATTTAAATAAATGATGCTCCCGCTTCTCGCCCTATACATGTTAAATATATATATATATATATATATATATATGATATATAAAGAATATATATAATAATTAATTTGAGTCATAATTAACACAGCATATATATATATATAATAATAGATGAGTAGTCGATTATATAATGATGATATATATATATATATATATAATTATATATATATATATATATATATATAATTATTAATGGCGATGATATAGTATATGCATAGGATATATATATATAGTAGATGATAATATATATATTATATATATATATAATTATATAATACATATATTATATAAATTCTCATAAAATGCTTTATTTTATATGTTGTGTAAATATACTTAGTGAATTGTGTGTGTGTGTGTGTTTGTAGGTGTGTGTATATGTATCATAACATTATAAAACATATATGTTTCTGGCGTATTATATATATATATATAAATTATATATAGAATATATATATAAAGAAATGATAGTATTTCTTAGATATTTATATAGCGTGTATATATATGTGTGTGTGTGTGTGTGGTGTGCTTTGTGTATTATCTATATATATATATATATATAATAGGTATATAACATGATATATATATTATAAAGTATATAGTATATAGTATATAATATATATTATATTAGTGTAGATACTAATATATGTAATTTTATATACTTGTATGATATATATATAGTATATGTATAGAATTATATATATAATACTATAAACATATATATACATATATAAATATATATACATATATATATATATATACATATATATAATATATATATATATATATATATATATATACTATATATATATGTATATATAAGTATATGTGTAGTATATAAAAAAAAGGGTAAAAAATATATATATAATATATATAATATATATAGCATATATATAATATATATATATATAAGTATATATAATATATATTATATTATACATACTGTATAATATGGTATATATATATATATATATATATATATATATATATTAATATATATGCATAGTGATATAAGTATAGAGTATATATATATATATATATGTGTGTAGTGTGTGTGTGTGATGTTGCGTGTGTTAGTGTAGTGTGTGTGTGTGTGTGTGTATCTATATACAGATTAACATATATATATTCGTTTTATATATAGGTATAATAATAAAGTATATATTACTATTATATAGAATTTATAATATATATAAGTAATATTAAATTAGTAACCTATAACCTTTCTTTGAGTCTTGAAGGCTATCTATTCCCATTCAGGTAGTGGATAGAAAGTGCATTCATTTCCCCCATTCGGATTTGACGTTAATCATTCATGTAGGGCTCATCTAGATATAGACAGAAGCTGATCCTTCTCTTTTCCTGAGCAATGACCTATGTTCATTATGCAATCATGGTCGATAACAATCCTATCTGCCTCACTGACAACTATTTGCCACCCTGCCGAACCTTTGCTACACTGCTAACACTTTGCCACCCTGCTATACCTTCGTCACCTTGCCCTTCCTTCATCAGTGTGTCATACCTTTGCCACCCTGCCTTGCCTCTGCCACTCTGCCACCCCCTTTGTGTGGGCGTTGTGGGCTTGGTTGTTGCGGGGGCCTCCTCTGCCATATCCACTTTTTTTTTGTTTCCCCCCTTCCCCTACACACTACCTCTGCCTTGCCTCTGCCACCCTGCAAAGATGCCCTTCTTAGCTTACCCTGTTCCTGCTATCGGCCCCTCTGCCACTACTGCCACCCCTTAGCCTTCATACCCTGCGCGATAATCTTAAAAGCGTTAAACAACCCCCCCAACCCCCATGGACACCCCCCCCTGCGCCACACCTTTTGCCACCCTGACCCGCAGGTTGGGAGATTCCCTGACTGCGACCACTGTCCACCCGGCATATGATGCCTTCCATGATTAAGGCTAAACAAGCGTATTGGGAAGATACTAGCCATATCTTACCAGAACCCCCCCTCGCCTCGTATCAACCACACCTGGTCCCGCTCCTAGCGCAGCAAAGATAACAGTAATAAGGAAGAAAAGGGGGATTAAAGATAGAGGATGGAAGAGAGAGAATACAGAGAAGGAACTGACTGGCACATTTAATTAAAAAAAAACCACCCTGCCTCCCCTCTGCCACCCTGCCCCCCCTTTGCCTCCCTGCCATATCTTCCCCCCCCCCCCCTCCACCACACCTTTACCACCTCCGCCATGTTGCCACACCTGCCAACCCGACGCCCCCATGGCGAGAGGCGATAAAACCTAAAGTTGATGAGGATCGTGTGGTTGCCGGACTGCCAAGACCGACACGCTGTTGACAAACAAGGACTCGCAACATGGCTCGTCCTTCTGCACGCTGTTCATGTGGACGGAACACCGATTGCCAGCGTCCTTGACTCCTTCTGTGCATACGAAGGAATGGCGCTGGAGGGAGAGGCATTGTTGGACTGGTCCGAGGATTTTTAGACTATTCCGAATAACATATATATAAGATGTATATGTAGTATATATGTGTTGGAGAAATATATGATATATATATAATGATATATAATATATTAGCATAGTAGACAGAATAAATATAGGAGTGAGGTGTGTGTGTGTGTGTGTGTTGTTGTTTTGTTGTGTGTGTGTGTTTGTGTGTGTGATAGTGTCTGTATAATAATATATAATATATATTAGTATATATATATATATATATATATATATATGAGTTATGATATTATAAATTAGATATATATACAATATATATTACGAGAGTGATAGATCTATATGATATCATGACATATTATATACATTAAATATATTATATATATATTATATATATATATATATATATATACATAACATTAAATTATATACATATATATATTTATAATCATATATATATATATTATATATATATATATAATATATATATATACATATATATATACACACAGACACACACATCATACCCACACACACACACACACACACAACACACACACACACACACACACACAACCCCCACATATATATATTTTATTATATATATATATATTATATTATATATATATATATATATATATATAATAAATATAAATATATATGAATATTTATAAAATATATATATTATATAGTATATATATATATTATATATATAATATAATATATATATATAGATATATATATATATATATATATAATAGTATATATATATATATATATGATATATATATATACATAAATATCGTATATATAAAATACTAAGTAAATATATACAATATATATATATATATATATTAATAATATATATGTATATATATATATATAGTATATGAATATATAATATATATATAGTCATATAGATAGATAGATAGATTAGATAGAATAGATAGTAATAGATAGATAGATATATACTTATATATATAGATCATATAGTAAACATATACTCCTTATATCTTAGACATATATATAGTATATATACATATAAAATTATATATATATATCATATGACGTATATATATATTATAATATATATATTAATATATACAACACACACATGTATCTTATATATATATATCAATATATATATATTATATTAATATATATCTTTAATATACATATATATATAATATATATAACATATATATATATATTAACATTATATAATTTTACATATATATATATTATATATATATATATAATATATATTATACTAATTATATATATTATATATACATATATAATAATATATATTCATACAATATATATATATAATATTGCTACTATATAATATCATATATATATATAGTATTATATATATATATATAGGTAATATATATAATGATCTTAGAATTGCAATAATATATACAAGAATTCGTTATATCAGTCGAAATAGTATAATCGACCTGTGCGTATGTTTAGAAGCGTGAGTGGCGCATGCATGCTATTTTTAGAGAATAGCAATTACTAAGTGCAATTGACTTGTGAGATGTATTTAGCATGACAAAGAATCCATTTAACGTATTCCAAAAGGAGTTATGCAGAGATTCAGCATGAGCTATAGTAGTTTTCTTTTCTTTCAACGATATGCCTCTCAAAATGGAGCATGGGGTCCTTACATTAGACCAATTGTATCTAAAGCAAAGGGAGGTACAATCATGACGGGGCTGAATTGAACTGAAGATGGTGTATGCCTTTGCGTGTGTGTGTGGGGGGGGGGGGTGTTTTGTGTGTCTGAAGGGGACGGGAGGAATTATGAGGGTCGTGAAGATGGAGGGAATAGCGTCTTTTATTGGGGTAACGCGCTGTGTTGATGTGATGCGTGTCGTGTTTGTTAGTGGTGTGTTCAGGGGGGGGGGGGGGGGTGGGGGTTGTGTGTTTCGTGTTTGTAGTGGTGTTTGTGTGTGTGTGGGGGGGGGGGGGTAGGGTCGTAGGGAGTTGTGTGTTTGATGTGCGTGTTTGTGTGTTAATTGTGTGATGGGGGGGTGTGTTGTGTGTTTGTGTGCGTGTGCGTGTTTGTGTGTGTGTGTGTGGGGGGGGTTGTGTGTTTGTGTGCGTGTGCGTGTTTGTGTGTGTGTGGGGGGGGGTGTTTGTGTGTTTGTGTATTTGTGTGTGTGTGGGGGGTTGTGTGTGTGTGTGTGTTTGTGTGTTTGTGTATTTGTGTGTGTGGGGGGGGTTGTGTGTGTGTGTGTGTTTGTGTGTTTGTGTATTTGTGTTTTTGTGTTTGTATGTGTGTGTGTGTGTTTATTTATTTGTTTTTATTTTTTATGTTATTCCTGTCTGCGTAACACTAGAAATCATGATAAACTAACTGTAACTATTTCAGTAATGAAAAAAGCTGTATGAGAAACTATAGTAGACCGACCATCAATCGCTATTAATTTGTTTACACTACTCCCCATGCTGTTTTTTACACATTTAAAAAAACTTAAAATCAGGACGTGTACTTTCATCATCATGCGTGCATACCATTGTGCATCTGTCAGGCGGTTCAATTCGTCCATTGCCAGAAGGCTGAAACTGGATAGTCCGTTTCAGCCCTTTGTAGGCAACAGGCGCGTCGGGCGCGGTGGTCGCGTGGGCGTGTACGTCGGTCGT
>NW_028234445.1:663441-665941 GCF_977035675.1 Penaeus japonicus | reverse complement strand
TCAACACAAGATAAACATATACAGGCACACAATCAACGACAAGAAACATACCGTTACTACATCTCAGCACACAAATGTCATAATACATAAAACTAAGGATCCACGATAGTTTTACACTAAACACACATAACACACTACATTAAATGGATATTTTTATATATGAATATTTAATATAATATATATATAAATATATGTATAAATAATCATAATTGACATATATAAATGTCTCCTTCAAGATAGTTTATGATTACTCATTTGAAATCTTCTCACATCTTAATATCACTTTGTCATTAAATATATAATTTTCCTAATAAATATATAAAGCCAAGAGAAAGGATAAACATATTTGAATACATAATTTCATAGAATAGCATGTAATTATGAATATTAAAATGAGTGATACTTCTAAACATATCCCTAAAATAAAAAAATATATCAATGATATGTATAAAATCATATAGTAAGAAAGAATTGAAGTAAAAATAAAAATATGATATCAAAAATGAAAAGTAAGTAAAAGTGGAAGAAAAAAGATGATGCTGAAAATTGACAATTACAAAAAGAAAATTTCTTGAAATAATAATAATAAAAAAGTATTTTGTATAAAATATATGATAAGATTATAATTTATAATAATATGAATATTTTTATGATAATAATAATCATAAACATTGCAATACAGTCTTATGATAAATGATAACAAATATGTAACATTTACAAATAACGTCAAATAAACAACTAAAACATTAGGAATGGATGAATAGAAAATAATAATGAATGAGTGAGTGAATGAGAAAAGTTGATGATAGACTGATATCCATTATTAGATCAGAATACTGATTGATTCATAAAAATTTCCAACACAGAGACAAAATGAGAAACGAAACAAACCAAAATTCTCTGGTGCCCTTTATAAGGAGGCACTCGCTTTCTCCAATTCGCCTTACCCAAAGTCAAAGAACTTGGCGTTCCACTTCTTCCGCCCATTTCTTCGAGGAGCGTCTCTACAACAGCATCATGGGCCCGTGCACATCGAAGCAAAGTGAAAGGAGTCTGACCCTTAGGGAGAAGATGGCATCACTAGTGTAGACGTCTGTTTGTGAGTAATTGAGTGCGTGAGATAGGAAGAGAGGGATGATCAATGGCGAAGGTGAATGTGAGTGAGAATGACAATGAGAAGGTGAAATAAGAATTGAGAAAAGACAATGAGAAGTGAATGAGGGTGATAATAGACAATGGAAAGGTGAAGGTGAGTGAGCAATGGAAATAAAAGGTGAAAGTGAGTGAGAATGAATATTGAGAAAGTGAATATTTGAGTGTGAGACAGTGAAAAGGTTAATGTTGAGTGAGAAATGAATAAAGATAAATGTGAATGTGAGTGAGAATAACAGATGAGAAGGTGGATGTGAGTGAGAATAGACAATGAGAAGGTGAATTGTGCGTGAGAATGACAATGAGAAGTGAATGTGAGTGAGAATGGTAATGAGAAGGTAGAATGTGAGGGAAATAACATTCTAATAGGATAATAGACATAAAAACATAAACGTTAACTAAAAAATAATCATTATCATCGATAATAATTACAATTTTATAATAGATTTTATAACAAATCATAATTAAATCAAAATATTCATTATATTAAAAATATCACCTATGAATGGTCAATGCAATATTATTTCCATCATTACTGTTATTACTAATCATTGATTTACCTTCCAATCACCATCAATATTATCATTATATCATTATCATTTGAAGATTGAGTATCATCAGTATCTGAGAAAATTAATTTCCATCCTTAATATTTATATACTACCATTATTTCACTCATCACCATTATTAAATAATCGATTGTTAAATCATAAATATATCATACTGATTATGGTCATTATGTATAAATTATCGTAATGAAAGTGTTATCATCAACATTATCAGTGATGATTACTTTATTCATGTAATATTGTTATCATTACCTAACACCACATTATAAACTTTTCATTATCATGTCATTATTGTTGTTGTCTATTGATTGACCATTACTTACCCTCCATTATAATCATTGACTTTGTCACACGGACCAAGACCTCGCAACAACACACTTCCAACAAAAGACAAGTAGGGGGAGAAACAAGAACAGGATCACCAATTCATAATAACAATAAATGAAAGAAGAAAGGATGATAAACAATTGATAATTAGTAGTAATATGGTGAGTAATAAGGATAGTTAAGGTAATAAAATAATAAATGATAATATGAATTAGCACCATTGATATGATATGAGTATGATCTTTGATGAGGATGGATCATATTTTCTTTAGATAATTTCAGTGAAAATAAATAATGATAATATCACTGATAAAAAAGATGATCATATCTTATTATTAACCAACTTGTGATTAAACTATTCATGTATAACATTTATACATATATAGAAATATAGGAATAAAAAAACTATTTATTTCTATTTAAGAATTAATCTTATGAAATATTTTATTGAA
>NW_028234445.1:650941-658441 GCF_977035675.1 Penaeus japonicus | reverse complement strand
TCTCTCTCTCTCTCTCTCTCTTTTATTTTCCTTCTCTGCATGAATCTCTCTCTCTCTCTCTCTCTTTTCTCTCTCCCCTCTCTCTCTCCCTCAGTAGATGTCTGATCCTGTGGCTTGTGTACAGTTACAAAGTTCCGTCATATGCTTTGCCTGGGATGTTCATTCCGTTGGCTGTTGAGTGCTGGAAGGTAACGCGTCAGACACTCACTCACACACAATAGTAACACTGATAAACACCACAACAATTGCAAAACGCATACACACACACAACACGACGACAACCACGAATCAAACAATATGAATATAATAAAAACCACACGACAAACATAACAAATAATATAAAAAATACAACTTTTAGTTCAGATTTGCCATTTGAACATTTTATCTTAATGAGATTATCGAAAATAACACTAAAATTCAGATCCAATATGTTACTGAACATCTACACTCCTTATGGCAGTCTATATGTCATTTACCACAACGATATTAGCATTCCGTGCCATGAGTCCAGACGGTCACGTTCGCGCATTGGCAATGGAGCACTGTCATGTATTTTCCATAATCCAACAGCTCTATATAAACGCACTTCTATAATACTGGCTCTTACCTAACATATATAATATATCACCACATCTAGGCCATACAGCAATTATGCTTGAAAAAACCCTTTCCCTGTGCACCAACCTCCAAGGTACGGAACATTTATTTACTAGCGCTGATCTGTCACAGGGTCTTTTGTTTTTTAGTTGGTTTTTTTTTAATTTAAATAGTAACAATTTTGAAAAAATCCTTGATTTGACGTAGAACGCAGATTTACATAAGGAAAGCGTTTAGAGAACAACACAGGCTAGACTAAAAATAATTTTGTAGGTCCAATTTTCATTATTCGTTACGATATGATGACATAAATATTGTGAATTAAGTCTCGTATTGCCAGGCGATTAGGGGGGAGCCGGCAAGCGAGTAAGCATAATACTTGTGCTCTGAAGACTTGTGATGGCAAGGTGTGAATCGTAAAGGCGCGCCACGACAAATAGGCTCCTCGCCCAGACCCAACCAGCCATATCTCTGCCTTTCTAGTCCAATCTGCCGATAGAGTCACGATGATCTGATTGCCGGAGTACTTCTGTCCAAAACAGTAACTTCCTGATATTTTTCTGCATAGAAGGAAGCAAAGGGTCCACTACAAAATAAAATATTCTATATAATGGCGATGAGCTGACCGTAATTAATCTTCTATTGTTTTGCATATATTCACTAGCGAGAATTATTTTAGAAATCTCTTTTTATTATGAGTAATATATTATATGCGTGCTATCATCATACTCTATATATATATATATATATAGTTATATATACAAATAATATATATATATTACTTTTAGAGAGTGGAGAGAGAGACGAGAAGAGGAGAGAGCGGAGAGAGAGAGAGAGAGAGAGGAGGGAGGCAAGAGGTGGATGAATGAGAGGGGTGAGGAGAGGAGAGAAAATTTAGATAGAATTCTCTAGAGAGGGGATGTATAGTCTTATGTAGTATTAATTAAAATCACACACACAACACAACACACACACACACACACACACACACACACACGACACACACAATATATATACTATTATATATTATATATAGGTATATATATATATAAACTATATATGCTGTGTGTGTGTTGTGTGTACAACTGTGATGTGTGTGTGTGTGTCATGAGGGGCGATAGGTGTGTAAATAAATAACTATATATATATATAAATACATTAATAATATATTATATATAATATATAGTATATATATATTATATATATACATATATATATATAGTATAGTATATATAAGTATTATATATTAATATATATATATATATATATACAGCACACACATGTCGAGTCTCAACCGTCACCCTTACAAGGTCACCTGAGGAGTCATGGCGCATCGGAGCAGGCATAACACCAACGTCACTCAGACACTCGAGACCAACCAAAACACCACACAACACACACACCACTCATATCTCTATATAATATATATGATATTATATATATATATATACTATATAATATATATATATATACTATATATATATGTATATGATATATATATATATACATTAATATAAATATGTATATATATATGTATGTATTTATATATATAATATTTATAAATATATATATATATAGACATATATATATATACTATATATATATACAATGTTTATATATATACACACATATATTTATTATATTATTTATATATATTATATATATTATATTTATGAATATATATAATAAATATAAGATATATACATATATATATTATATATATATATCTTATATATAGTATATATATATCATATATATATTACTAATATATATATATACCTATAGTATATGTATATGTATATATATATATATATAAGTATAATATCTAGCTATATTTACTATCCATGCGATATTTTATATATATATATATATTGTATATATATATACATATATATTTATATACTATAGGTATATAGATATACATTTTATATACTTATGTATATATTTATTACATAGTTGTATTTTATATATACATATACTGTATTTATAGTATATATATATCACATATATATATATATATAGATATAATATATATATATATATATATATGCATATATGCAGTATATGCATATTATATTATTTTATATACTAGCATATATATATTATATATATAATATATAGTATATATATATTTCTAATTAGTAGGATATATGCTTATATATATATATATATATATTATGATATATAATAAATAGTATATCATTAATTTGCATGATGAGTATATATATAGTATATAACTGTCTTATATATAGTATAGTATAGTAATATATATATATATATATATATAGTATATTTATATGTGTGTGTTGTTAGCGGTGGTGTGTGTATATGGTAATGCATGAGGGGGGGTGTCATATATATTATTATATAATATATACATATATATATATATATATATATGCGATATATATATAGTATATAGATATGTAGAATATATATATATAATGTATATATAATATACAGACGTTTATATATATATAGTATATATATATATATGATATAGTATATATATTATATGATATCATATATGTATATTTGTACATATCATATATATATATATATATATAGATATATGATATGCATATATATATATATATAAATATATATATATATATATTTCGTCTCAACCGTCACCTTACAATGTCACCTGAGTCATTAGCGCACGGAGCAGATATTTATATAAACTGAATTAAGTTACTCAACCATATATGTTTATACACACACACAACACACACACAAACTATGGCGTCATATATATATATTATATATATAATATATAGACGTCTTAATATATATATATTTATGATATATATATATATATAATATATATATGGGGGATATCCTATATATATATATATATTATATAGTATATTTGCATAGTATATATAGATATGATACTATATATATATATATATTATATATATATAATATGTAATATATAGTACTAAATAATATATATATGATAATATATATATATATATATATAATATATGATATATATATATATTAATAATATATAGATAGATAGATGATATAGATAAATATAGATATATAGAGAGAGATAGATAGATTTTGGGGGTAGGGGGGTTTATAAGCTGTATATAATATATAGAGTTTTATTTTGTGAATTTTCATTTATATATAATATATTATATATATATATAATAGTATTATATATATTATATGTATAGTATATTTATATATTCATATTAATATACTATATATATATAACATATCTATAAATGTATGTAATAATATAATTATATATATATATATATGTAATATATTCTATTATATATAATATAGTATATTTATATATTTATACATATATATATGTATATGATATATATATAATATTATAATATATATATAATATATATATATATATAATATATATATATATATATATATATATATATATTAGATATATACATATATATATATATATATATATATATATATATATAACTTATGTATATAGTATATATATATATATATATACAGCATATTATATATATATAATTATATCGATATATATATATATAATATATATATATTTATAGTATATATATGAATTATATATATTTATATATATATTCTATATATGATATATATTATAGAATATGATATATATATACTATGTATATATATATATATATGTATATATATAAAATATATATGAATAGATATATATATGGTATATATACATATATACACACTACACATGCAATATATAATATATATATATATATTACTACTATGATAGATATATATATATATATATATATATCTATATATATGCATAAAATATATACTATTATATATAAATATATATATATATATAATATATATATATATATATATATATATATATTATATATATTATGCAGTTGTGTTCATATACATAATAAATATATATATGCTTATACATATAATATATATATATACAATATATATATATATATATTATATATAGTTTATATGTGCAATATATATATATATATATATAGTTTTAGATTATAATACTATATCATAAATATATATAATATATATATATATATATATATAAATAGATTAGATAGATAGAATATATCTAAAGTAGATATAGAGATATATAAGAAGATAGATACGATAGAGTATATATTATTATTGATATATATAAGCGTATAACAGTATAGGGGGTAGGAATTTTTTTGATATACACACACTGACACTCACACACACACATAAACCACTCACAAGTTATATATATATATATATATATTTACTATATATATATAGATGATATATATATATATATATATAAGATATTTTTCATATATATATATATATATATATATATATAACAGTCACTATTATAACGGTATATATATATATATATATAATATATTCATATATATATCATATGCAATATCTTATATCTATTATGCTATTATATCGTGCATAATAGATAGATAGAACGATAGATAGATATAGAATAGATAAGAGAGGTGTGTGGGAATAAAGATAGATAGAATTAAAGATAGATTAGATAGATTGATATAGATAGATATAGAGATATAGAGATATATACAGAGAGTAAGGTAAATATTTGTGAGAATATATTGAGTAATATATAATATTTATCTATATAATATAATATATAATATATATATATATCCATAAAATAAAAATTATGTATCATATATATACTATATAATATATATATATATATATAATATCATATACTATGATATCACTATTTACTATATTTATACATTTGTAATATAAATATGTATAAATATATATATAACTTATATATATATATATACTATATATATAGTTATATATATAATATATATATATATATAGATATATATATATAATATAAAAATATATATATAAATATTATGCTATATAGATATTATAAATATTCATATATAAATAAATATAAAATATATAATATTAGAATACTATGATATATACATACAAAAGTAAAATATATTATATATAATCATATAATACATATATATAATATCAGCGGTATATGTATATATATAGCCATATATATATATAAATACATAGATATATATAAATTTAATGTGTGTTTGTAGATGTACCATGCATAACGAGATAATAAATATATATATAGTAATATAGTATATATCAATATATAAATATATATATATATATATAAATATTAGAAAGTAAATATAGTAATACAATACATATGCATGCCAAAATCTCTATAAATAATAATACACTATATATATAAATCAAACATATATATATATGATATGCTAATATACAAAATCTAAGAGACGATGTAAGAGAGAGAGAGAGAGAGAGATAGCAGAGAAGAGAGTAACCTCGTAGAGAGAAGAGAGAGAGAGAGCGAGGAGAGATGAATTCACAAATAGGATAGAGTAGATAGAAGGATATGTATACATTTTATATATATCCTAATACTACTATATGACTATAACTATATATATTATAGAAATGTATAAATAAACTATATTTAAATATAAACTATAACTATCCATCTGTATATATATATTTCTATATATATATATAGTAATATATATATATTGTATATATATACTATAGCACTATGCTATATTAGTTCTACTTGATATATATACTAGTTATAATATATATAATACGAGTGTAATATTAATACGGTAGACAAGTTATAATATTGCAAAAACAATCAAAGAAAGCAATAGCAGAGAAATTCAATCAGAATATGACAAGACATGGTAAATCAGAGAATGGATAAGAATGGAGCGAAAACGAAAGAAAAAATAAACGGACAAGCATGAAAAAGGCAGTGAAAAGGAATAGGAATTAGGAAGAGAATAGGATAAGAATTTAGGAATAGTAAACAACATCTTGAATACAGGAAAGGAAAGTAAGAAGAATAGTAGATGAAAGTACGGAGAGAAAGAGAGAAAGATATGCAAAAAGAGAAAGAAAAAGAGAAAGAAGAGGATGAGGGAGAGAGAAGTGTAGAGAGACGGAGAGTGAGGGGGCTGAGAGACAGAGCAGGAAACGAACTTAACGGCGATTAGGATATGGAGAATCAGACACAAGAAACAGAAATAAACAGAGAAGAGAGAGAGAGAGGATTCATAACAATTCTTCCATTATCAGATCTTATCATCTATCACCTCCCAACTTCACAGTACTTACCTTCCACTACTTCACTGCAGATCGTATTAACCAAGTTGCCTGTGCCACTTACAACACTGTTAACGTCGACAAACTCCCACAAGGATTCGTAAGGACTGATCTCACTACCCAACAACGCTTGAAATTCCTTCTAACACCACATGGCTGTTCAGTAATCTATTTAGCGGACATGTCGTATCATCACCAAGGGTTTTACTTTCCAAAACCTAAACCCACAGAGCACGCCGCACACACCACATCTGGACAGAGATGAAGACTGCAGCTCGCTGTTGACTGAGCGTGTTGTTCCGTTGGGGCCTGTGAAGAGCCCCGTCCCATTGGGGGACTGGTGAGACGTGAGGAGGCGGGTCTAGAGCGCTCTCTCTCTCGTCGTCCGCTCAGCGGCTCTCTCTCCACCCGCTCTACTCTCTTCTCTCACTCGGTCCTCACTCTCTCAGGTGTCAGTCTCCTCTATCTCTCCACATCGAAACTTCTCTCTCCTCTCCCTGCGCGCTTCTCTCTTCTCACGTCGGAGTCATCTTTCGCCTCTCTCCGGGTCTCGCCTCCTCTCGATCTCTCTCTCCTCTCCTCTCTTCTCTTCTAAACTCTCTTCCCCTTGATGATTGATTATGGTTCTCGAGGTGGCACCCGAGAGGAGAACTCAGCCCTCTTTGTGAATTAACACAGTCCGGTCCTCCCAGTCCCTCTAAACTATCGTGCCCACGGGCCAACTGCCACGGGCCCGCCCGA
>NW_028234445.1:625941-638441 GCF_977035675.1 Penaeus japonicus | reverse complement strand
ATGCCTCATGAATATGACTTTCCAGTTTTACTAGCTGATCGAGAGTTTGACGTCCCTTTCGGAAGCCGCACTGCTCGTCAACTAGTAAATTCCTGGTATTTAAAAAATGCAATAGCCTACTATTAACAATTCTTTCCATGACCTTGCATAAGCAGCTTGTCAACGCAATTGGGCGGTAAGAGATGGCGGATCTGGGATTTCCCCCTCCTTTCAATATGGGAATGATGTGGGCGAAGTGCCATGAATTTGGAAAAGTCTGGCTTTTCCAAATATCATTGTACACTTCTAGCAACTTAATCATGTCATCATGATTAAGATGCTTTATCATCTCATATCGAATCTCATCGGGGCCTGGGGATGTTCCTCTACAGGCTTCTAGGGCTCGGACAAGCTCATTCATAGTTAGATCTTTATTATAATCAAGGTTATCTCCTGTGGCAAAGTGAATTGGTTGCAGCTCGGCTGCTTCCTTGGTGGTCAGGAATGCAGGATTGTAGTTTTCCGAGCTGCTTGTATAAGAGAACTGCCTGGCGATTATGTTAGCAATGTCTCTAGGTGAATCATATTCATTTCCCTCATGAGTGATGTTTTTGATTTTTAATGATGTTCTTTTTTTATTGATTTTGTTGACAGTGGACCAAACCTCTGCAATGCTGGTATTGCTGTTAATCGTAGAGACAAAGCTTCGCCAGGAGTCTCTTTTGGCTTGTCTGATTGTTCTTCGAGCCCTAGCTCTCGCTTGTTTGTAATTGCGAAAGTTCTCGTTTGTGATATTATTGTGGAAAAGCCTGTAGGCCCTATTTCGTTCACATAGCGCCCTGCGGCAATCTGGTGTCCACCATGGAACTCTATGCTTAACGCTATCTGTCGAAGTCTTAGGGATGGTTGCCATTGCTGCATTTATAATACAATTTTGAACACTGTTTACTTTATCATCAATGGTTTCTCCAACAACTTCGAGCTTGACGCTCCTTGTGAAGGCGACCCAATCTGCTCTTTTTACGTTAAATTTCCCCCTCGTGGCGATAAAGGGGAAACTCGTGCATTTCCCCTGGAGGGATGGCTGGGGCGAAGCACATCACTACAATGCAGCTGTTCACATGTGGGATGTTTGGACGCGTGACATATCCTGGCCAGATAAGAGCTTGATTCTGGACTGATTGTAGTTTGGCCATTTGGCTTTAGGAGAGAGAGAGAGAAAGTGTGTGTGTGTGTGAGGTGTTCTGTACCTCCTATGCAATATTTGCAATCCTTTATTTTTTGTTTGCAGTGAATACAATCTGCAATTGTGTTAGTGACAACTAACACAATTGTACACAATTATATATTTATTTATATTATTATTATTACAATATATAATATATTTATTTATATCATTATAATTACAATATATAATTACAATTATATATTGTAACACAATTATATATCTATTGATTTTCCAAAGTTATTATAAAAAGAGTAATAAAAAAAAGTACAGGGATCCAAGCAATATTTTCAATGGCAGTATTCTAGAGCTAATGAATGCAATTTGATAACTAAGGAAGAAACATGAGCAGCCAACTACTTATCTCTGAAGCAAAATTGTGTGACGGCAGAGTCCAATCACGTAAGTTCCATGGGGTCAAAGGGGAAGGAAACACCTCCGTGTCTCGGAGCAGACTGATTGATTGTTCCTACAATACAGTGTACGCACAGTATGTGCCAAATTACCATACGGATTGTTTTGTCAAGAAAATCAGTGCGACCACTCGTTTAGTGGCACAATGATAAAATGAGTGATCTCCCCCCCCCCTCTCTCTCTCTCTCTCTCTCTCTCTCTCTCTCTCTCTCTCTCTCTCTCTCTCTCTCTCTCTCTTTCTCTCTCTCTCTCTCTCTCTCTCTCTCTCTCACTTATAGCTGACAGAGGCCGGGCCGCCTCGTGCATATAGCCCGGGTGAAGCGACGTCTTCGCAAATCTCTCTGAACTGAACTGATCTCTCTCTGGGGACCCCCGCAATAAGGAACCGCCTTGTCGTGGCGCGGGGGCTTGAACTCCTTCCTCGGAAGAGCCCGTTCTAGAATTGGCCAGTCTCTCCCTCCCGTTGAGGTGGCCTTCTAGCGGTTGATTCTCCGAGGAAGGACGACTAAGCGTTCCTAGGTGCTGATCTAGTAGGTGGGATCACACCCCCCCCTGGTCCTCCCCCCAGGGGGGCACACACCTGCCCACGTGTTTGCCGTGCGTGGCGCCCCTGTGCGCTGGGAGACGGGAGTCCTGGAGGTTGAGCGATGCCGTGTATGAGTACGCCCTGCGGCTAGCAACACGCCTCTTTGGTCCTCTATTCCAGCAAGACGGGTGGCCTGATCTTGGCTCGATTAGGTCAATCGGCTGGTCTCTCTTTTGAGCTAGGCTAGGGTCAAGCAGCTCCTGTCTTGCAGGCAATCGCATGTATTTGCGAGTGCCATCAATGCGAGGCAGGGGTTGCGTATATCCTCCCACCACCCCTGTGGCTTCTGAGCATGGTCTCAGTGCACAGCTTCCCCTTGTTGGACTCCGTGGTGGGTGGGGGCGTGGGAGGATGAATTGAACACTATATCTATGGCAACTTTCTTTAAAAAACCCCTGACTGACCCCCACGTTGACGAACCTGGCATGAAGATGACCAAGGCTGTCACCTTGGAACCTTTTAAGGTCCTTGGAGACAAAAGTAAAAAGTTGGGAAAGGCTCTGGCGTCGGTTCAGAGAAAGCCTACCCAAGAGCCTCGGGCTGGACCCTCCAAACCAGCCCTTGGCACTGACAAGTCTCTGGCGTCGGTTCAGAAGACGAGTCAAAGTAAAAATGGAAGCCAGACAGGACCCTCCAACCCTGCTGGCCCCACTGCCAAAATTCCGGCGTCGGTTCGGAAGGCAGGCATTAAGCGTCCTCGGCCGGCTACAGACTCGGAGGGCGAGTCTGTAGCCCCGAGTCGGTTCCCCCAGTTTAGGGTTCCCCCTAAACCGGAAGGATTCGACAACGCTTATCAGATGGTACGGGCTCTGGAAACCCAGAGACAGTGCCGTCTAACGATTAGAATTGCCAAAGACAAAGGCATGATAATCATCCCTAAGGACCAGTCCACTCTCACCTTCCTCCAGGAGACTGACAAGCTCCAGGACGGACGGAAGGTGAGTTTGGCGGCCCTGACTTCTGATGAGAGGAAGTCCAAGATGGTGCTTCTTGGCTTCCCTCAGATGTATGACCTTGAGGTCATCACTGCCCATCCTAAGGTGGTGGGAGCTTCCCGACTTTCCAAAGGGAAGCACCCAACCAGGCAAGTCCTGGTCACCTTGAAGGGAGCCCCAGTTGCGTCCTTGGACCTTGGAAATTGGGGCTCCTACAACCTCAGGACGTATGTCCCTGATCCACTCCGTTGCTTCACGTGTCAGAAGTACGGACACCACCAGGCCACTTGCTCTGCAAAGCCGAAGTGTGGTGTCTGTAGTCAGGCACACAGCACGGAGGTGTGCCTCAAAGCACACAAGGAGGGCAAGCGGGACACTACTGCCAAGTGTCCCAACTGCCACAAAAAGCACCATGCCTGGAGCCTCGGATGTTCCGTCAGGAAGGAAGAGGCTCTACGGCGGCAAGAGGTCGTTGCAAAACGACCGGACTTTGTTCCTGCCCCTCCAGGCACTTACGTCTGGGGGCAGAACAAAGGGGTAAGGGCTCCCCCCCCTCCTAAGAGGAAGGAAGCACCGCCCAAAACAAAGCCACCACCGGACACCTCCAACACAAAGGAGTTTCCGGCCCTGGTGGGTGTTCCAAGACGGAAACAGACCCGGAAGGGGTCTGGGAACACACCAAAGGCCAACCCAAGAGCGGAGAGTCAAACTCTGTTTACGGAGAATGACTTGACGCTCCTGCTGACGGCAGTTGTCACAGCAGTTGCGTCAGCATTGGGACGGACCAGTGAAGAGACGGAGAAGGCAGTCGAGGTCGCCGTCACGGCAATGACCCAGACTGTCGCTGCCTGAAGGAAAGGGATGTAAGGCCCAAGGCCTCTACACCCAATACAACCCCGGGCGAGACTCCTCTCCCCCCAACACCCCAGGGCGAGACTTGTCTCCCCACCCAACCCGCGGCCAAGACCACACTGGCAGAGCCTGAACCCAAACCCCAAAGGGCGAGGAAGCCACGACCATCCAGAGTGAAGGTCAAGGCGACCAGGGGTTCTCCACCTCCCAGGAGACCCAGCCCTTCTAATGGCTCGACCTGTCCCGACGACAGTGACGAGTCCAGTGAGGAAATCACGATCAGTGAGGAACTCACCAAGGAGTTGTCAGACTCCGAAATGTCTGACGTT
The DNA here is from genome assembly GCF_977035675.1 of Penaeus japonicus. Lineage (NCBI taxonomy): Eukaryota > Metazoa > Arthropoda > Malacostraca > Decapoda > Penaeidae > Penaeus > Penaeus japonicus. Next base: position 634,121 of record NW_028234445.1, on the reverse strand, counting down.
ACCCACACTGGGGCGTCAGACACTGAGACCGATTATGTCGACGTCATTGACGACGCAGACTTAATGGACTCAGATTAGCACAATGGCTCCTAATCTAAGCATACTGCAGTGGAATATCAACAGCTTTTCTCGGAGGAATGCCCTTCTCCACGCGATCGTGCGATCTCGGAACATTGACATTGTCATGCTCCAGGAGACTCTAACAGGAGACACTGTTCGCTTCTCAGGATATCATCCCTTTGTGTTGCCCTCTAGCGAAGGCACCAGAGGTTTGATTACCCTTGTGAAGTCGAATATTCCCTGCTCCCTGATTGCCGATCCTGTGCAGTGTGGAGAAGGTGTTGAACTCCTAGCAGTTGAGATCCATATGGCTGGGGGTCCCCTCAAGCTGTACAATGTGTACAGCAGGCCAACCTGTAGGAGCTTAGATATTAGTGAAGTCTGTGCTGCTGCGGCACACGAGCCAATTCTCATAGGGGGAGACTTCAATGCCCACCACCCCATCCTGGCTCCCACACGGAACCGGGATGCGGCAGGCTATCACATAGCCGCGGTGCTTGAGTCATGCCCCGAGATTGCTCTCCTCAACAACCAGGAGCCTACGCACGTTGGCGGGGGGGTCCTTGACCTTACCTTTGTCACTGCGGCCTTGGTCGAGAGGATTCGTTGGTCTGTGGACAACACTGCCACGAGCGATCACTATGGGATAGTCACCACCATCTTGGATGCTGGCCCGGCCCCTGTGTCCCAGCACAATCCTCGATGGAAGGTGGACAGGGCCAACTGGAAAGCTTTCCAGGAGGCCCTGGCCAGGTGCCTCAGAACCAGTGAATTCTCACATAATGATAATGTGGATACACTTGAGGCAAGACTAGTTAATGCCATAGACGAGGCAGCCTCAGAGACCATTCCCAAAACTCGTCCGTGGTCCAGGTGTTTTAAAGACGCCTGGTACTACAATGATGAGGTTAAGGAGGTCAACCACAGAATCAATATGTGCAGAAGACACTTCCGCAGACAGAGAACCCCTGAGAACCACGCTCTTTTGAGAGAGGCTCTCAGGGATGCTCAGGAAACTGCTAAGAGGGTAAAGCAGGAAAAGTGGCTGGAGTGGTGTGAGTCCTTTGGCCACCAAACCTCCCTTACAGAGCTGTGGAACCGCATCAGACGGGCCACAAATCGCTCAGCCCCCAGAATGACCCACCATGACCCGCGGTCGGAGGCAGAGAGACTGGCACTCGAGTTCTCTGCAAGAACATGTAGCGCCGGTCTACCAGCAGAGTTGAGGGCATGCCAAGAGGAACTGCTTCCAGGTAGGCATGCCCTCATCAGAGAAAAGGCGGTCGAGCCTGATGATGCCGATGCCATGTTCTCTCTGAGGGAACTAAGGCGAACATATAAGACCAGTTCGCGGTCAGCCCCGGGTTGTGATGGGATCTCCTACCCCATCATTTCCCACCTAGGACTTGAAGGTGAGCTTGCACTCTTGCATCTTATCAACAGGTCCTGGGAGACTTCCTCACTACCACAGTGCTGGAAGAGGGCTGACATAGTTCCCATCCCTAAACCAAAGGAGCTGGGTCGGTACCGCCCCATCTCTCTACTCAGCTGTCTGGGAAAGACGGCAGAGAGAATGGTACTGAACCGGCTCCAATGGAAGCTGGGACCTCCACATGAACACCTACACGGGTTCACAAGGGGTAAGAGCACTGCTCACAGTATAGCCACCTTACTGAGCACTGTCAGCATCACCAGATCTGTCATTGTTTTCCTGGACCTGGAGAAGGCCTTTGAATTGGCGAGCCCACTTGCCATTCAAGAGGTCCTGATCCGCAAAGGAATCAAGGGCAGACTGCTTGCCTGGATTGGTGACTACTTTCGGGACAGAACTGCCAGAGTGAAGTTCCAAGGTCACCTTTCCAGGCATCTACCCCTGGAGAATGGCACTCCACAAGGGGGGGTCCTCAGCCCGGCTCTGTTTAACACCCTCATGTTAAGCATCCTCGACATTCCACTCCCAGCGGGGTGCAAGATCATCTCATATGCAGATGATTTGGCAATTATCTCTGTTGGGAGGAAGAATGAGAATCTAATCAGAAAGACCCAGCGTTGTCTGGATCTAATGTCTGAGGAATGCCGCAGAGTCGGGCTTAAGATCTCAGCAGCCAAATCGAAGGCAATGGCGCTGAAACAGGATGTCCGAGACCAAAGGCTGCGAGTCCAAGGGATAGAGCTAGAGTGGGTTAATGTCTTCCAATACCTGGGTGTATGGGTTGACAGTAAGCTTACTTTCCGCTCGGAGGTTCAATACCTCCTAGAACGGACCAAGGCAAGACTCTCTGTCATGAGAGCTCTGTCAGGGCGGCGCTTAGGGGCTGGGCACCGTGTACTAAGATCCTTCTATGTGCACGCTGTCCGTCCCATTGTGGACTACGCCTCCGTCGCCCTGATTACGGTCAAGCCTGGACTTACGGCAAAGGCTTGACGTCATGCAAAACGATGCCGCCAGGATCATTCTGGGTGCTCCTATATGGGCTAAGGTTGCCAACCTCCTCTTGGAGGCCAACCTTTTCCCTCTGGACACCCGGATCGATCAGATGGCGGCTCAGTTTCTTGCCAAGGTCTTACAGTCCCCGTCGGACTCGCAGCTAAGACAAAAAGTGCAGCGTCGGCTTGCACAGAACCATGAACTCTTTGCCAACAACTCCTGGCTGTCTCATACAGCCAGGGTGTTGATACGCTTTGAGCTCAAGGAGACTCTGTTGGTCAAGGGCATGGACCTCCCCCACCCTGACTATGCCACAGCCCCGCCGTGGGCAAGATCCTTGATAGAATATTCTGTCATGAACCTGTCAAGGAGAAAGACTCAGTACTCTCCGTCTCTTTTGAAGGCTGAGGCGGAGAGGAACATTGCAGAAATCACTCCACCAGGTAGTAAAACCTACTTCACGGATGGTTCTGTAGACCCCATTTCCCACACTGCAGGCGCCGGCTTTGCAGCAAGGGACGTAGCACAAGCTATGCGGGTGTCCGACAATGCCTCCTCGCTCCAAGCAGAGGCTGTCGCTATTATGGGAGCCCTAGCCCATGCAGCCCAGAAGGACGGGCATGTTGTCATACATACAGACTCTAGGGCCGCCATTGACAGCCTGCAGCAAAGCACGCCCCTTGATAACGTTTACCTTCTGACCACGATTCTCACTATTGCTCAGAGAATCCTGGATCAGGGTAGACGCATTATCATCAACTGGATTCCAAGCCATGTTGGTATTAAAGGGAACGATGTAGCTGACAGGCTAGCGGAGGAAGGCAGGAAAAAACCCTTGAGTAATCTTGTGGTGCATCCTAGCCGAGAACTGCTAAGGCGTAAATTGATGGCTGCAGGGCAGGTCGGTGCCCTGCAGCGCCACAGAGAGGAAGCGAGAGCCTCCCCCTCGGCCAGCTGGTACTCAGACGCCACAGGCTATGAGTCGCTGATACTCTCTAACAGACTACCAAGGCGAGCCGAAGTCAGTCTTCACAGACTGAGATTAGGCTACCCTTGTGCGTGGCAAATCATACCCACCATTGGGCATGATGAGCGACGCTGCAGCCATTGTGGCGCGCCGGACGCCAATTTAGAGCACTATCTGATGGAATGCGAGCACACTCGCTTCCTCAGGCAGGGCCCTGAGACGACAGCCGCCGGGTTGGTAAGGCGGCTATGCCTATTGCTTTCCCCGTGGCAACTGGAGCGCCTTCTGGCAATCCAACCGCCACGGTAAGCATTCAGTTATGATGATCAGATGAGTCAGCACTTATAGCTGGCAGAGGCCGGGCCGCCTCGTGCATATAGCCCGGGCGAAGGAAAGCCTTCGCAAATCTCTCTGAACTGAACTGAATCTCTCTGGGGAGGCTGCGCGCAAGTATGTCTGTTTGTCACTTTGTGTGCATGTATGTGTGTTTGCTTGTGTGTATGTGTGTTTGCTTGTGTGTATGTGTGTGTGTTTGCTTGTGTGTATGTGTGTGTGTTTGTGTTTATGTGTGTGTGTTTGCTTGTGTGTATGTGTGTGTGTTTGTGTGTATGTGTGCGTGTTTGTGTGTATGTGTGTGTGTTTGTGTGTATGTGTGTGTATTTGCTTGTGTATATATGTGTATGTATGTTTCTTTGTGTGTATGTGTGTGTGTTTGCTTTTGTGTATGTGTGTGTGTTTGCTTGTGTGTATGTGTGTGTTAGCTTGTGTGTATGTGTGTATGTTAGCTTGTGTGTATGTGTGTGTGTTTGCTTGTGTGTATATATGTATGTGTGTTTGTTTATGTGTATATGTGTATGTGTGTTAGCTTGTGTGTATATGTATGAGTGTTTGCTTGTGTGTTTATATGGGTATGTGTGTTTGCTTCTGTGTATGAGTGTGTGTTTACTTGTGTGTGTACGTGTGTGAGTATGTATATGAGTGTGTGTTTGCTTGTGTGTATGTGTGTGTATGTGTGTGTGTTTGCTTGTGTGTATGTGTGTGTGTTTGCTTGTGTGTATGTGTGTGTGTATGTGTGTGTGTTTGCTTGTGTGTATGTGTGTGTGTTAGCTTGTGTGTATATGTTTGAGTGTTTGCTTGTGTGTTTATATGAATATGTGTGTTTGCTTCTGTGTATAGGTGTGTGTTTGCTTGTGTGTATATCTGTGTCTTTGTTTGTGTAGACGTGTGTGAGTGTGTTTGTGTGTGTAGTAAATCCTATGGTATTATCTCCAAAGGTATGGGATGTTACACTCATGTAATGGGTCAGGCTATCCACAAGATACATGCTGTCAAAATATGGTGAAAAGCGTGAGAAAGGAAAATTCTCGTCGCTTGGACCTTTGAGCTAAAATGACTCACTTGATCATTTAACTTCAATTCAGGAATATTGAGAAGAAAGGACAATGGTCATCAATAAGAGGTGAAGGAGGAATGTAGGAGGGAAGAGGGAGGAGGAAGGGGAAGATAAGGGAGAGGGGGATGGGATGGAGGAAGGGAAGGAGAAGAGAAAGAGGGAGGTGGAAGGGGAAGAGAAGGGGGAAGGGGGTAGGAAGGAGGAAGGGAAGAAGAAGGGAAAGAGTGAGGAGGAAGGGGAAGATGAAGGGGAGGGGGGTGGGAGGGAGAAGGGAAAGAGGAAGATAAGAGGGAGGGGGGTGAGAAGGAAGAAGGGAAAGAGGGAGGAGGAAGGGGAAGATAAGGGGGAGGGGGGTGGGAAGGAGGAAGGGAAGGAGAAGAGAAAGAGGGAGGAGGAAGGGGAAGATAAGGGAGAGGGGGGGGGGAAGGAGGAAGGGAAGGAGAAGAGAAAGAGGGAGGAGGAAGGGGAAGATAAGGGGGAGGGGGTGGGATGGAGAAGGGAAAGAGGGAGGAGGAAGGGGAAGATAAGGGAGAGGGGGGTGGGAAGGAGGAAGGGAAGGAGAAGAGAAAGAGGGAGGAGGAAGGGGAAGATAAGGGAGAGGGGGGGGGGAAGGAGGAAGGGAAGGAGAAGAGAAAGAGGGAGGAGGAAGGGGAAGATAAGGGGGAGGGGGGTGGGATGGAGAAGGGAAAGAGGGAGGAGAAAGGGGAAGATATGGGGGAGAGGGAAGGGAAAGAGGAAGATAAGGGGGAGAGGAATGGGAAGGAGGAAAGGAAGGAGAAGGGAAAGATAAGGGGGAGAGGGGTGGGAAGGAGAAGGGAAAGAAGATAAGGGGGAAGGGAATGGGAAGGAGGAAAGGAAGGAGAAGGGAAAGAAGGGAGGAGGAAGGGGAATATAAGGGGGTGGGGGTGGGAAGGAGGAAGGGAAGGAGAAGGGATAGAAGAAGATAAGGGGGAAGGGGATGGGAAGGAGGAAGGGGGGAAGGGAAAGAGGGAGGAAGAAGCGGAAGATAAGAGGGATGGGGAGGGCAGGGAGGAAGGGAAGGAGACGGGAAAGAGGAAGATAAGGGGGGGGGGAGTAGGAGAAGAAGGAGAAGGGAAAAAGGGAGAGGGTGGGAGAGAGAAGGGAAAGAGGAAGATAAGGGGGAGGGGAAGGAGAAGGGAAAGAGGGAGGAGGAAGGGGAAGAGAAGGGGGAGGGGGTGGGGGATGGGAAGGGGGAGGGGGAGGGGAAGGAGAAAGGGGATGAGAAGAGAAAGCGAAGGAAGAGGCAGATAAGGTAGAAGTAAACCATCAGCTGGCACTAGTTATAACCAGCTTGCTGGCCACAGTTATAACCCACCACTGAGAGCAGTTGTTATAACCACTCGATGCCCTGGTTGTGATCCGGTGGATAAGAGACAGACGTTCACGTACCATGGTCTTTATTGTGGACTGTTAATATACCCGAGCTGTTCGCTCTAGTCTGTCTGTCTGACCTCTCTGTCCTGATCTGTCTCTCTGTGATCCTTACATGTCCTTAAGTACCATTTAGTCACTTTCTACGCCTCGGGCCTTCCGTTAACAAAAACAGCTGCCTTTAAAGACTAGTGTTCCGAGGCGGAAACGAACACAGGAGACAGGAAGCGTCAGGTCAAAACACACTGCCATCGATATTGCATTGAATTAAGTAGACATACATGATCAATGTCTTGGGTCAATTAATATCAGTATCAGTGCCTTACAGATGGGAAGTAGGAGGAGGAGGAGGAAGATAAGAGGGAGGGGGTGGAGAAGAGAAAGAGGAGGTGTAGAAGGGAAAAAACTAAGAGGAAGAAGATAAGGACGAAGGGGAGGAGTGAATACGCAGGAAGAGGAAGGGGAGAAGGGAAAAAGTAGGAGAAAGAGGAAAATAAGGGGGAAGGAGAATGTGGAGAAGGGAAAATGTAATAGGAAGGGAGAAGGGAAAGAGGAGGAAGAGGAAATAGTTATATGCTGTGTGTAAATATAGAGATGTATAGAGAAAGATAGTTCGAAAGAGGAGATAGGAATAGAGGGGAATAAGAAGAGAGTCAGATAAAACAGATAGAGAGATAGGAAGAAAGAGGGATAAGATACAGAGATATGAAGATAGATGTAGAGGAAGAAAGATAGATAGGAAGGTAGAGATAGACAAGAGAGATAAAAATATAGATGAAAAGACAAAAAGATAGGGAGACAGATAGACAGGTAAGTAGATGTCTTAATACAACAGACAAGTAACTGAAGTGGAAATGTAAATGCATTCATTTTGTTTTTATCTTAATTAATTTGATTTAATTTAATTTCTCAATTCATGATCCACTCTAAACAGTGGATTAAACTAAATGAATGATAATTATCTAAAAATTAATAGTAATAAATAAAAGTTGTAAGAAAAGTAGGAATACAGAAGTGGCAAATAGGAAAAAGCTAAGAAAACAGAACATATTCACCCAATTTTATTGATATGAAAAACAAGATATTGAGAGTCTTGAAACACGCAACAGAGATTTCCATTCCTTTCATTCAGAACTGATTCCGTTACGGAACCTATTACACCACAGGACAAAATAGGTTTAGAAAAAATCAAACACATGTTCATGGGCAGTCTACACGTTCCCGGTCTCCCCAAAGAGGCTGTGAGGCAAAATAGGTATAGGTATTATCTATTGAGTATTAAGTGCAAATGATTCAATATCATCTAATAAGTATATGCGAGTACTCAGTGCAAAGGGGGTTCTCAGGTACATGGCCTTGGACTCTCACTTGTAGAGGAAATACTTGAACATTAACACGAAGCTCAAATGAGCAAATCTCTTTGTCCCGTTGGGAATGAAATGAGTAATAAACATGTAATAAACATAAAGGTTATTCTTTGGGTAAAAGAACCAGAGGTCTTTCTGTTTTAGAAGAGTAACATAAGGTAAGGAGATGGCATGCATTGCTAGTATCATTCAAGAAAAGGTTATACTAATACTTATAGATATGCTCATAAATGATCATGTATCCATAGGGATATGAAGGGATAGACAGGAAACATATGAAAATATACATTTGCTTATGTTTTATCTTCTTGAGGGAAAACAAAACAGATAAAGTTGAAAGAAAACTACACTATTTCCTTCTCCATTTTCTCTTCCTCTCCAAAAGACAAACACAATTTCTGCCGAAGAGTCTTTAGAGCTCACTGGTCGCTCCCGTCCGAGGGCGAGCTAACACGGCAAGGGTCACGCCTCTAGGCCGCACCTGAAGAATGGTCCTTGGCGGCTGCTAGTTTAAGATTGTCCCTGCCTGCTGCTTGGGGAGGCTCGTCCCTGCCTGCTGCTTGGGGAGGCTCG
>NW_028234445.1:620657-623341 GCF_977035675.1 Penaeus japonicus | reverse complement strand
ATATATATATATATATTTTAAATATCAAATATAAAATATAAATATAATATAAAAAATATATATATAAATAAAAAATGGGTTTTTGTATGTGGACCTATCTAAACCCCTTTGGTTACCCGGGAAATTTAAGGGAAGTACTCCAAAAAAAAAAATTTAAATCTTATCAATAGATTCGTTTTTTTTTTAAAAGCAGAATAAAAATCGGTAATTTTAAAAAACCCAAATTTTCTACTTTGGGAAAAGGGTTCAAAAAAGGATAAATTTTTGGGGGACCGAAAATATATTTAATTTTTGAAAAAACATGAAAAATTTAAAAATTGTGGTTCAGTAAGCAGATTTTGCCCATTTTTTTATTAGCAAACACACAAAAAACAATGTAAAAAGAAAAAAAAAATCATCAGGGTTATTGATTTTAAAATGTTATCAATCATAAATTTTAAATTAGATATCAAATTTTTAATCAATCACATGTCATTAGAAATCAAAGTTATTCATCAGATGAATTAAATACTAAGCTGCGAAATACAAAAACGAGACCCAAGATTCCATTTGCACTGATGAATGCAAATGGATTTCAAATTTTGTATAGTATTTGGCTCTTGCTATTTTTAATTATTGTTTAGTAAATAATCCGGGAACTATTCTACATATATTGAATGGCCACGAAGACCTTTTTAAAATCTGCTAGAGAGGGTCAGGAAAAGTCGAGTAAATCAATTCGGATATTCCAAAAATCGCTGTAGTCAAAAGTAAAGGAAGATGAGTGTGTATATATATATGTGTGGTGTGTGTTTTTGTGTGTGTGTGTGATGTGTGTGTGAGTGTGTCCTGTGTGTGTGGTAGTTGTGTGTGTGTTTATAAATGGTAAATGAATTATTAATTTCTCTCTCTCAATCTCTCGCTCTCTCATCTTCTCTCCTCGCTCTCTCTCTCTCTCTCTATATATATATAATATATATATATATATATAAATATATAATTATTTATATATATATATAGTGTGTGTGTGTGTGTGTAGTGTATGTGGTGTGTATGTATATATATATATCTACCTATAAATATATATATATATATAAGATATAATATATATATATATAAATGTATAAATGTATGTATAAATGTGTGTGTGTGTTTGTCCATACATTATTAAAGGATGAATTTGAAACTGAATTAAAACTCTAACTCTCTCTCTTAACTATCTATCTATCTATCTAGCTTTTCCATCAATATATCTCTATATATCTATCTATTTATCTATCTATCTATCTCGTGTGTTGTATGTGCGTGTATGTTAACTATTAAACAAAAATCGAATATAAAAAATTCAAATAAAACATTTAAACACGGAGATATACCTTGCACACAAAAACTGAGCATGATGCTAGTGAAAATGCAGCGGGATGAGTTGGGGCGGCGGGATTGCAAGAAAGCTATAATTGGCCCGTATAAAGAGGGAGATGACCCGTGAATCAACAGAGTCGAGTGCAGCAGTCACTGTTCAAGTGTAAATAAATGAGAGCGACACATTCCGCACACTTCTCCATATAAATTTTCAGGCATTTTCTGAACATTAACGGCTCTTTGAAAAAAAAAAAAACATCATTCCCCGAATAAGCTGCTTGGACAATGTTTGTCTTGGAGCGAACCTGCACTCTTGCTCAATGGCGAATACCCAGAATCGCCCAGAACAACGAGGAAGAAGATCGAGGCTGTTCGTGTAAGTTTTTTGTTGCAGTCCATAACGCAATTGCAAGTTTTCTTAAAAACTATCAGCTTACGTCATGTGTGCTATCAATTTACCCTATACATATCTAATGTAACAGAACATATTCTGCCAAGCTGATACACACCGTGATAGGTCGTATGCTGGAAAGAGAGGAACGTCATATTTGTCTCTTCATTCCATAATCCCGCAGCAGTTGTGGCAACGCATTCACGAGATATGAATTATGCAAAGTCCTGTGGTCAGGGTCTGATTGATGAAGGGATTCTTCCGGGAAAGAACTTTTTCGAATGTATCAAGAGCAAGAACACCAAGTAGTTGTAGTTTAATCATTGTTTGTAAACTACCCGGCCAGTAAAACCCGCGAAAACTGTTTCCTTCGAGAATTCAAACGCTTGAAAACTCGCTCTGTTCAGTCAATATCCATTTCTTTTGATTATAACCATCCCGGCCTCAAGAAAAGTAATTGTCCCTACCTCACCTCTGCTAAGTTTGTATCAATGAAACTTTTTTTTCCAGAAAATTGATCGTGACTATAAAGCAGACGACTCGCCATATTAAGGAGTGCATGACTCAACGCCAGCGCAAGAGTAAGTTGAGACTTTAATGCAGTCTAGATTCAGATGAATTATGGCTTTCCAATATCACAAAAACTTATCATACTATTATCATTATTTATGTTATCATTATTAATATCATTATTATATCATTAATATTATTATCAGTATTCTCATTATCAATATATAATATATATATATAATAATATAGAAATATATATATATTGTGTGTGTGTGTGTGTGTGTGTGTGTGTGTGTGGTGTGTAATATAAACAAAAATATATATATATATTGAGTATATGTTGTGTGTGTGAACATTTGTTAATATACCATGCAAAGTAAAGTACATAACCCAACATTTCGATTGCCAGCTTTGGAGAAAAAAATGCATTGCGCTCCCGAGG
>NW_028234445.1:610657-615657 GCF_977035675.1 Penaeus japonicus | reverse complement strand
ATATATATATATACATAAGATATGGTTCAACACACACACATATTTTTATATTATATATACATAAATATAATTATATAAAATGATATATATACATAAATAAACATAAATATACAATATATATGTAAATATATATATAAATATAATAAAATATATATAGATATATATGTGTGTGAGTAGTGTGTGTGTGTGTGTGTGTGATGTGAGTTAATAAACAAGGATATGATAAATATATAAATATAAATAATATATATATATATATAAATATATATATAATAAATATATATACAAATATAACAAATATAAGTAAAAAGTAAATATATTAAATAAATACTATATATCAATAAAACTAAAAAAAAAGATATGCCTATACATTATATAAGTAAATATAAATATATATATATTAATAAATATATAATTAATGTATAAATAAATAAATATATATATATAATTATATGAAAGAATATACACTCCGTATATACTAAAAATAACTAAATATATAAATAAATATATGTAAATAATATAAACAAAATAAACTATAAGATAAAATCTCTCTCAAAACATAACAATCACTATTGTGAGAAGACCTGAGTTATATGTGTGGTGTGAGTGAGTGTATGAAAAAATAAATACGAAAAAACATAAATTATATATATATATATGTAAATACATATAAATAGTAACTATATAATGTATGTCTGTAAAAATATAAAATCAATAAAAAAAATAATAACTACTAATAAGTAATCTCTAAATCCGTAAATACAATCAAAATAAATCTATATAAAATATATGTACATAAATACATAAACATATAAGTAAATCTAAATATCACAACTATAACTAGTAGTGAGAGATTCTGAGCAATAGGTGTGAATAAGTATTGAGTTAGAGTATATAATAAATAAACGAATATACATCCATAAAAAAATATGTATATAAAAAAAATCACAAAAATCTGTATATATATATATATATGCATATATATATAATGTGGTGATGTGAACTGTGCAAATGGTTTGTATATGTGTGTTTGTATGATTTTGAGAGTGGATGTTTGCGTGAGCGCTTGCGAGCGTGTGCCGAATGCATGTGCTTTAATGCGTTGCTAGAGCGTAGTGCGTGTGTGTATGCAGCTTGTGCGCGGAGCGGTGAGCGTGTGCACAATGTGCTAGTGAGTGTGCGTTTGCAAATGCTTGCGTGGGAGTTGAGTATGCGTGATTGCGTGCTTGTACGTATGTTCCCGTTTGCTTCAGACATTTACTGATCATTAATGCATGAAATAAAAACAATAACAAGGCATACATAGAATCCATTTATTCATCTGACTGGACCAAATTCCGAGGTTTCCCGGCTATCGCCATGAAGGTCGAACCTACAGCAAGGAGTGATCGCTCTGTCCTCGTGGCACATCAGAGGCACACAGGGGACGTCCCGAAGTCACCATGGCCATGCAGAACTTTATTTTGTATAAGATGAGAAAGCCCTATATTTGCTGAACATCATCATAGATCCATAAAACCGATTTGTTTTTATTATAAAGAACGCGCGGCCAGTCAAGTAACATGGTAGGTTATTAATGACGGCTATTGGAATTTCTTTGCTTTCAACCGCTCTACATGCAATGGGAGCCCTAATACTATCCCTTCTTTTACACCAATGTACATTTTTTGGTTTTCTTCCGGAATAGTCGCGGTTGGTGAGAATGACATTGCGTTTTGAGAGTAACTATTCACCACGCCTCGAAATCAGGTTTGGAATCGCGTTCAAACATATCTTGTTTAAATCTGGGGTCTGCTGTAAAAAGGAAGAAACAAAAAAAAACACTTCAGACAGTTTGAATACTTTCGGAAAATCCCATTGAATTCGTGATTTTGTTTTTTTTCTATTCTTTCTTGTTTTTTAACAAATTGAAGAATAACTTTGATTTATATATGAGAATTGTGTTAATGTTTGAGTGTACATTTAACTCCTTTTTGTTTTTTTTTAAGTACACTGGAAATGAGGAATGATGCTTGGATAAATCCATTCTTTTATTGTGATTTTGAGATTGATTGATTGACTTAAGAGGCATAACACCAGCAAAACTCTCTCCTTTATGTTATTTTCCGCATTGTTACAACTTGCAAAAACCGGTACCTGTTACAGCTCCGAAGTTAGTGCAAAAAGAAAGGTCTGATATTACATGGGTAATATATTCGTATTGTTTTTAATTTTCTATTAAAAAAATAGATAAATACAAAATGGCTACATCAAGGACCTGATCTTTCATATTTCTTTTGTCGTAAGTACGATACCGATTTTGCCAATTACGATAATAAAAAACCTTTAGCACCCATTTCAAAATTAAAAAACTGCACTTTCCCGGAAAGCAGTGTGAAACGGCTGCCGATGCCACGGAAAGCAGAAAAATGCAAACCCGGGAAGCCCAAGGGAAACCGGGAAACCCTGCCCCGGGGAAAATGTAAAACTTAAATTTTCTTCGACCCGGGGAAGGGGAGACCCCCCCTGGTGGGGCCAAGAGTCCCATCTCTCAAAATCGGCACTGCAAAGATTTTCCCCGAGATTAAAGTTTTTGCTTTCAATTTGGGTAAAAAAATTTTTTACATACTTTTGTAAAAAAGGGGGTTTAAAGCAAACATTTTTTTGTTCTTTCAGGAGGCGTCGTGAAATCAGTGAACGGGCTTTGGGAAAATCTCGACATTCGTCGAAATGCCCAAATGATGATGTAGAAAAGCCCTTTAATTGTTTTGATTGTCCCCGTAAAAAAAATTGGAAATTTAACCCGATTTCGAAATTTTTTTTGTGTTGAATGTTTTTTAAATTTAAAGCAGGCATTCTTTAAAACCTTTAAATAGAAATTTAGAGAGAAAAAGAGAGGAGTGTTGTGTGTTTTGTTGGGTATGGGTTTCAAAGAATTGTGTTTTTTATATAGAAAATTTGGGGGGAGAGAAGGGGGGGGGGACTGACTTTACATAAAAATCATATGAACTTTAAATCTTTAAAACCCCTTCTTCAGCCTTTTAAAGCCGGGATTGCTGTGTAACTGGGTCTCGAACCCTATGAACATCTCCCGATCAACGGACAAAGTCTGGGGAAAACCCCGACCCCCCAAAAACCCGCCTTCCTTTAAAGTCATTGTCCCCCACTAAACAGCAATCTCTTTAAACTTTTTGACTTCATAGTTAAAAAACAGCATAAGTAATTTAAGGAAATTTCTATTTTTACCAATGCCTCCCTTTTACATCAAATCCTGAAGTAAAATAAAAGATCTTGATTAAATTCACACACCAAAAAACACACAAATGCCATTCACAAAATTTGCCTAATAAAGGGCAACTCGGGAAATGATTCGGGTTCAGAAATAAATCCAATAATGCAGTAAATAACCAAAAAAAAAAAATTTAAAACTATTACGTTGTATGGAGCAAATTTAAAACAATATATTTTATATATATATAATATATATAATAAATATATATATAATAATATATATATAAAATATAAAATATATATATAAAATAAATAAACATAAATAAATACATATTTTATAAATATATATATAAATATATAAATATATATATAAAATATATTTATAAAAAATAAAATATATGTTTTTTATTATATAAAAATATATATATAATATTTTAAATAAATATAAATTTTTAAAAATATGTATATATGTTTAAAAAACATTTTAAGTATATAAAATATAAAAATATAAATATATAATGTTTTTTATGTATAAAATATGTATAAATATATAAATATATATAATAAAAATATATATAAAAAATTTTTAAATATATAAAAAATAATTTAAATATATATATAATGTATATTTAATTGAATAAAGTTTATAATATATATATATATATAATAAAATATAAAATATATTTTTTAAAATATATAATGTAAATATAAAAAACAAAACATTTAAACGTTTAAAAATAATTACAAATATACATATATATTAAAAATATACATTTTAAAATATTAAAACATATACATATTTTAAAAGTATAAACATATATATATACAAATATCCCTACATACAAAAATATAAATAAATATATATATATAATAAAATTTAAAAATATATATATATAAAATGTATGTAAAATATTTTAAAAACATTTTATAAATGACAAAATTTATATATGTATATATAAATATATATATATTTTAAAAAAAATATATAAATATTTATAAGTAGTATAAGAAAAAATATCAAAATACACACACACACACACACACAAAACCCCTTTTATATATAAATATATATAATATAAATTTTAAATTAATATATATTTTAAAAAATTATTTTAATATATATGTACATATGTATATAAAGTATATATAAAATATATATATAAAAAATATATAATATATATATATTTATATTATATAAAATAAATTTTATGTATAAAACAGGTGTGTGTGGTTTTCTTTTATATATATAATATTAATATAATAAAAATTTTAAAAAATATATATATATATAATATATATATAAACAGGTTTTGGTTGTATCCTTTTATAAAATATATATATATATAATATATATATTATAATAAATTTATATAAATAAATATTTTAAAAAACAATTCCCGTTTGTATCTTATAATATAAATTAAAAATATATATATATAAAAAATTTAAAAATATTATATATAAAATACCTATAAACAAATTATTTATATATAACATAAATATATAATATATATATATATATATTATATATAAATATTTATATACAGATTCACACAGGGCACCCGTGTAAACATTATTATAAAATATATATATAAATATAAATATATATAATTTAATATAAACTTTTAATAAAATAATTTATATATTATAAATATATATAAAATATAAGGGGAAACATTTTATATTATATATATATATATTTTAAATATAAAAAAATATATAAAAATTAAAAATATATATATGTTTTATAAATATAATATATATATAAATAAATATATATAAATAAATAT
>NW_028234445.1:608015-610557 GCF_977035675.1 Penaeus japonicus | reverse complement strand
ATTATATATATATATATATATATATATAATATATATATATATATATATATATATTCACACACAAACATACACACATATATGTATATATATGTTTATATATATATTATATATATATTATATATTTTATATATATATATATATATATGTGGTGTGTGTTGTGTGTGTGTGTGTGTGGTGTGTGTATATATAATACACACACTCACATATATATACAAATATATTATATATACATACATATATATATTCATATATATATATAACATATATATATATAGAGATAGATAAATAAGTGAATATATATATTAATATATATATATATATATACATATATATATACATATATATGTATATATACATATATATATATATATATATATATATATTATATATATATATATATATGTGAAGTATATATATATCTATATATAATATACATGTATATATATATATATATATATATATATATATACATATATATATATATATATGCATTATGAATATATTATATAATATATATATATATATATATATATATATATATATATATATATATATATATATATATATCATCATCAGCCTGTATCATTCCATTGCAGAACGTAGGCCTCTCTCAATATTTTTCAGTCATTCCTTACATCTCTCTCTTTACATATACATATATATATATATATATATATATATATATATATATATATATATATATATATGTATGTATATATTTATGCATACATATATATAACTATATATATATATATATATATATATATATATATATATATATATATATATATTATATATATATGTATTTTTATACAACAATATACATATATGTGTAAATATATATATATATATATATATATATATATATATATATATATATATATATACATATATACATGTATATGAATATATATATATATATATATATATATATATATATATATATACATATCAGTCTGTATCATTCCACTACAGGAAGTAGGCCTCTCTCAATCTTTTCCAGTCATTCCGGTCTTGTGTCCTTTGATTCCATCTAGTCATTGGTCTTGCCCTTGGTCTCATTGTGTCTTGCATTTCCTATTCTGTTGTTTTCTTTGTCCACCTGTTGTCCTGTCTCCGATATATATGTCCAGCCCACTGCCACTTTTACTTCTTAATGCTCTTGAGCATATCCTCTACTTTTATTTATTGCCTGATCCATGTGGCTCTTTTCTTGTCTCTTAAGGTAACTCCTAGCATAAACCTTTCCATTCCTATTTGAGCACTTACTAATTTCCTCTCGAGTGCCTTGGTCGTAGTAAATGTTTCTGACCCATATGTCATGACAGGGAGGACACATTGGTCAAAAATCTCTCTCTTTAGATATATTGGCAGACGACCTCGTAATATATTACTATGTGTACCGAAGGCACTCCAGCCTTGCCTGATTCGCCGCTTTATCTTGGCTTCGCAGGATGTACTCATCTTGATAAGTTGCCCTAGGTATACATACTCGTTCAATGGTTCTAGTATCTCGCCCTGTATTTGTATTTGTTTAACTGGAGTTCTACTGTTGAACATAACTTTAGTCTTTTTCATGTTCATTTTAAGGCCAATCTTCGGACTTTCCCTATTTAAATCGCTTAGTAATTGTTATAATTTATCTGCTGACTCGCCGAAAAGAACCATGTCATCTGCAAATCTTAGATTGCTTTAGTGCTCATTCCTTATTTTGATCCCTTTCTCCTTCTAATCTAACTTCTTGAATACCTCCTCCAAGCAAGCTGTAAACAGCTTCGGTGAGATGGTGTCGCCCTGCCTAATACTCCTTTTTATTGGTTTTATTGGTTTCTGAGTGCATTTCGGTGGTCGCTGTACCATCTCTATAAATATATTCTCTAATAATCTGCATTATATTTCCTCTACTCCTTGTTTACGAATTGCATCTAGTACTGCAGATATCTGTACCGAATCGAATGCCTTTTCCTAATCTACGAATGCCATACACAGGGGCTTCCTATATTCGTTTGTTTTCTCTTTTATTTGGGTTAGTGTGTGGATATGGTCTGTAGTTGAGAATCCGCTGCGGAACCCTGCCTGTTCCCTGGGTTATCTTGAATCTAATGTATCGGTGATACGGGCTGTGATGATTTTTGTGAAGTTTATAGATTACTGAAAGAAGGCTTATAGGTCGGTTATTCTTTAAGTCTTTTATGTCCCCTTTTTTGTGTATTAAAATCATTATATCGTTTTTCCAGGATTTCGGAGTTTTACCGACGATTAGACATCTGTTAAAAAGATTGGCCAGTTTCACTGCCGCAATCTCCAGCATCTTGAATAAATTCAACACTAATGTCGTCTTCACCTGGTGTTTTTCCTTCTTTCATGCCTTTTAGTGCCCTATTTACTTCCTCTACGGTAATGTTTGGAACGTCTCCAATTGTTGTGTTTGTCTCCGTATGTGGTTGATCGTTTGAGTGGTATAATTCGGGATAGAAGTCTTCTATTAATTTGATAATTTCATTTTTATTGTATGTCACCTCTCCATTGTTTTTTTTTTTTT
>NW_028234445.1:593015-595515 GCF_977035675.1 Penaeus japonicus | reverse complement strand
TGAGTTCGCTTCTATTTCAAGGAAACCGTTCATATCTGAGGGTACCTTTGTTACTCAGATAAACATTTTATGATTGCACATAGCATTACTATTACTCTTTGTATTTATCGATGTGATTGTCAAATCGTACCAGAAATAATGTTCAATGATTAGCGGACAAAGGAAAGAGTGAAAGATGAGTTGCAAACTCGATGGGAAGTGTATAAACCTTCAACTTTAAGTGAAAGACAATAACTTCAGTAGAGCTGTTGCATCACACACTTCATGCAGGGGAAATAAACAACATAAGAATCTAAGCGTTCCCCTTAAGCTTTCTCTCCATTCGCCTTGGTTTGTATGGTACACATAGCTGTAAGACTTCGTTTGATAAAGATATCAGCATATCATTGATGATAAAGAATGGACGTAATCCAGATGGGTCGGCCTCGAAGTGGTCCTTGGTAGTCAGGTAAGTCGAAGATCATCACATAGTCACCACCTGGAAATACAGATTTATACTCACACATAGCATACGTAGTTTATATATGTATATGTATTTACATAGATACATAAGAGGATAATTACTGCCATGTATAAATGCATTATGCAATATAGATAAGTAAATATATCTATATCTATCTATACACACACAGATTGTATTTGTGTGTATGTGTAAACTTAGGTATGTATGATTTATACACCAAAGATCAGAAACAAGCATCATATGGCTTACTACAGTGAAGACAGTGTCACTGAGGGCAGAGAAACGAGTGCTGGCTGCTCTGCATGAATATCGAGTGCGTCCCTGTGCACTCAGCCGCCGCACCACCAGGTCGCCGTTACCTGAGATCTAAATGAAAAATCTTGAGATTATAATATAGAACTATAAAATACTTGTTTATATAATGAACTGATAATTCGACAGGTCATTTTCCGATACCAAGCTCTTTAGTAACAAAAAGCACTATAGCACTATAGCATTATAGACATTTATTATCATAATGTTTGAGTTATACTGGACAGTGGAATATTCAAAACAGATCTTGGAATTACTTGATAACTGGCGTCATTAGAGATCCCCTTGTCATTGAGGTACCATTCCTGAGTGACGTTGTGGCCCTGCACTCGGCAAGGCAGCGTCACAGAGTCTCCTACATGTCCCATGGCCGCGGGGGAGTGTTGGTAGATGCGAGGTAGAGCGTTGACGAGGGCGCCCAGGCGGCACGTAGGACCTTCCTCCAAAGCTGCACTGCTGTCGCCTGTTCTCACACCAAGGGATGGAATTGTTATTTCCATTGCGATATTGTATCTCAGTTTTGCAATACAAATATTGCAAAAGTAACGCATAAAAATGTAACTGAATAGTGCATTAACATAGCAGAGGACTTACCTACGATGACTACAGTAAAGTGACGTGAGTAGGACCTCTGGCTTCGTGGAGTCTTCACTTCTAACTTGTATGTCGCCTGCATTAGAAATTTGTATCAATGTAGGTGTACAGGTAATCATATAACTTTAAGTAAGGTTAGGACGATTCTATTTTCAATACCAACAGACCTGGTGCTGGTCCGAAACGCAGTCCAAATACACGACGGAGGAGATCTGCAGGACGGAGGCGGAGGTGGACGCCGTCGAAGACAGCTCCTCCAGACCCAGCATGTTGGTCGCCTCTTCCAGAAGCTCTCGAGGCGTGGATACCACCTCAGTATTTCCACCCTACATAAAGCACGTTATTTCTATATCATCCTAATCTTTTGATAGTATAGATTAATAACATTTCTCAAATGCTATCACCCATACATATCTTCTAAGGAATATGACTTGACTAGTTAATATCTTTGTTTGTTTAAATATAAATGTATACATATCTAAGCACATTAGTGACGATTATGCGTATGTTGACCTCTCGGTGCAGTGGGACGTTGTTCTTGTACCACGTGAGGACAGAGCCTGTGGGGGCGACCACCTCACACTGAAGGCGAGCGTCCTGACCACGCCGAACGCCCGCCACCCGAGGCGAGCACTCGCTCGTCCACAGAACTTCGTCCGGCTCCTCCTCGCGCACTGGCTCGCTCCTTTCTTTGGGTAATAGTGATCTTGAGAAGAAATTGCATGTCAATCTTGTTTAGGCTCATAGTTATAGTTTCAAAAGGGGAATCATTTGGGCAAAAAACAAAGAAACAAACAAAAAAACAACAACATTAATATATCTTACTGGTTTCTGTCTTCACTGACGATTGGCCAAAGATATTGCTCTAAAAAGCAAAATATTATGTTAGATATTATACAGGCGTCGAGTCATCTTATAGGAAATGACAATGTGTAACCATGTAAACGGACCTACATTCATATTCCGACACAAATGTTACTGAGGTACTTAGAGACTCTGCTAGAAAATTATTCCAATAATAATTTTATCACATGAGCAATGTTTACATGTTGAAGGATAACTAGGATTATGTTTCGTTATGGGATCCAGATCCACGTAATAGTGTAACATGAGACAATTACAGCTTTATGC
>NW_028234445.1:546497-582915 GCF_977035675.1 Penaeus japonicus | reverse complement strand
TTTTAAAAACATTTTTTTTTTTTCAGGATAGTATTATATACCAGCATATTTTTTTTCTTGCAGCCTTTTTTCTCGTAATTGTAATTTTCAATTCCTTAATTCTAATATCTAATATCTAATATATATTTTGATAGTATTTTAATATGCCTTTTAAGCAATTTTTTCAGATTGTAATATTGTATTTTTTTTTTTCTTGCACTTTTTTCTCTCGCAATTCCTTTTCTTTAATATAAACGAAAAATCAGCGCATTTAATTTAACTGTAATCCATTTCACATTTTCAGAACGGTCTCTATCGTGTATATTGTTTCAGGATCGAATATATTACTTGTCATTTTTTTTTTCGTGCACCTTTTTTCCTCGCAATTGCGTTTTCCCTTTTATATAACGAAATCAGCGCATTTAACTGTAATCCGTTACATTATCAGAATGGGGGGGGGGGGGGGGGGGGGGGGGGGGGGGGGGGGGGGGGGGGGGGGGGGGGGGGGGGGGGGGGGGGGGGGGGGGGGGGGGGGGGGGGGGGGGGGGGGGGGGGGGGGGGGGGGGGGGGGGGGGGGGGGGGGGGGGGGGGGGGGGGGGGGGGGGGGGGGGGGGGGGGGGGGGGGCTCTAACGTGTAGGCTAGGTTATATATCCTCCCCCCTTTTCCAGGGTCGTATATACATATAATTTTTTTTTTTTTTTTCGTGCCACCTTTTTTCTCGCAATTGCTTTCTTTCAATTTTCTATTCGAATATGCTAATATATATATTATTTAATATGTATTTTTAATAATCATGTTTAAAGCATTTTTTTTGCCAGGATCGATATATTGTTAACATATTTTGTTGCTTGCAGTTTTTTTCTCGAAATTGTTTTTTTTTTTTCCAATTCCTTTATTCTATAACTAATATATAATATATATTTTAATATGCATTTCAATATGTATTTTAACTTTTTTCCAGGATTCGTATATATTTTTAAGCATTTTTTTTTTCAAGATCGTATATATTCATTTTTTTTTATTCTTGTAACCGTTTTTTCTCTCAATTTCCTTTTTCTCTTCATATAACGAAAATCATCGCGTTTAACTGTAATCTGTTTCATTATCAGAATGGCTCTAACGTGTAATGTTATTTTATTTTTTTCAGATCGTAATTTTTTTTTTCTTGCACCTTTTTTCAGGCAATTGTTTTTTTTTTTTCAATTCCCTTTATATATTTTAATATGTATTTTAATATGTCATTTTTTAAAGCAATTTTTTATGGCACCTTTTTTCTTGCAATTTTTTTTAATTCCCTTTTATTCTAATATCTATCTATATGCATTTTAAGTATTTTTTTTCTTTTATTTTTTTTCAAGTTTCTTTATTCTAATATTTAATATATAACATATTTTTTTTAATATGCATTTATAAGCATTTTTTTTCAGGATCCATATAATGTTGCATTTTTTCTTTGCACCTTTTTTCTCTGCAATTGCTTTTTTCAATTCCTTTATTCTAATTTCTAAACATCTAAATATATATTTCATTAGTATTGTAATGGTGGCATTTTAAAGCATTTTTTTTTTCAGGATCATATATATTGCATTTTTTTCTTGCACTTTTTTGCTGCAATTGCGTTTTCCTTTAGATATAACAAAATCAGCGCATTAAACATAATCCGTTTCATTATCAAATGGCTCTAACGTTTATTCTATTTTATATATCTCTTTTTCAGGATCGTATATTATCAATAGATTTTTGTTTCGTGCACTCTTTTTTCTCGCAATTGCTTTTCCTTTCAATTTTCTATTCCTAATATCTAAGATATATATATATTAATATGTATTTTTAAATAATCATTCAAGATTTTTTTCAGGATCGTATATATTATTTTACATATTTTTTCCTTTTGCATCGTTTTTTTTTCTCGCAATTTGTTTTTTTTGTCCAATTCCTTTTTTTAATATCTAATATATAATATATATTTTATATGCATTTAATATGGTATTTTAAGCATTTTTTTTCAGGATCGTGTATTATTTTTTTTCTGCACCTTTTCTTCTCGCATTTACTGTAATCATTTCATTATCAGAATGGCTCTAACGTGCATTTTTTTTTTTTTCAGATCGTATAATTACCTGCATATTTTTTCTTGCACCTTTTTCTCGTTAATTGGTAATTTTTCAATTCCTTAATTCAAAGATCTAATATCTAATATATATTTTGATTATGTATTTTTAATATGGCTTTTAAGAGCAATTTTTTCAGGATTGTATGTATTGTATTTTTTTTCTTGCACTTTTGTTTTTTCTCGCAAGGCCTTTGGTCTGTAATATAACGAAATTCAGCGCATTTAACTGTAATCCATTTCAGGTGCAGATTATCGCCGTGATATTATCGTGTATTTGTTGTGGGCCAGGATCGGATATATTACTTTGCATTTTTTTCCTTGTCACACCTTTTTTCTCGGAATTGCTTTTTTTTTTCACTTCCTTAATTCTAATATCTAATATATTATATATCTTTTAATATGTATTTTTAATATGCCTTTTATAAAGCATTTTTTTTTCATCTTCTCAGGATCGTCTATAGATTATTTACATATTTTTTCTTGCATTTTATTTATCTCGGAATTGTTCTTTTTTCCAATTCCTTTATTTCTAATATCTAATTTAATAATATATTTTCTTTAATATGCATTTTTCAATATGTATTTTAAGCATGCTGTTTGTCAGAGATCGTGTATATTACTTACTTTTTTTTTTTCTTGCATCTTTCTTCATTCTCGCAATTCCTTTTTCCTTTAATATAACGAAAAATCAGCGCATTTACTGTAAATCCATTTCATTATCAGAATGGGGGCTCTAACCGTTGCAATTTTTTTTTTGGTTCAGGGAATCGTATATATTACCTGCATATTTTTTCCTGCACCTTTTTTTTTTCCCTCTCGTAATTGTATTTTTTTCAATTCCTTAATTCTAATATCTAATATCTAATAATTATATTTTGATATGTATTTTAATATGCCTTTTAAGCAGTTTTTTCAGGATTGTATATTTTGTATTTTTTTTCTCTTGCACTTTTTTTTTCTCGCAATTCCTTTTTCCTTTAATATAACGAAAATACAGCCGCATTTAACTACTGTAAATCCATTTCATTTTCAGAACGGCTCGATCGTGTATTTTTTGGTTCAGGAAATCCGTATATATTACTTGCATTTTTTTTCTATCAACCTCACCTTTTTTTCTCTCTGCGAATTGCCTTTTTTTTTCACTTCCATTATTCTAATATCTAATATATAATATTATATTTTAATATTAGTATTTTTAATATGCATTTTAAGCCATTTTTTTTTCTTCTCAGGATCGTTTATATTTGAAGCCCATTTTTTTTTTCAGGATCGTATATATTGCATTTTTTTTTCTTTGTACCTTTTTTCCTCGTAATTTCCTTTTTCCTTTCATATAACGAAAATCATCGCGTTTAACTGTAATCAGTTTCATTATCAGAATGGCTCTAACGTGTATTTTATTTTATTTTTTTCAGGATCGTATTTTTTTTTTTCTTGCACCTTTTTTTTTGCAATTGTTTTTATTTATATTCCTTTATATATTTTAATATGTATTTTAATATGCATTTTAAGCAATTTTTTTATGGCACCTTCTTTCTTGCAATTTTTTTTTTTTTCAATTCCTTTATTCTAATATCTATCTATATGCATTTTAAGTATTTTTTTTTCTTTTCTTTTTTTTCATTTTCTTTTTTCTAATATTTAATTTTTATTTTATTTTTTATTATGCATTTTAATCTGTTTTTTTCAGGATCATATATGTTGCATTTTTTTTCTTGCACCTTTTTTCTCGCAATTGCTTTTTTTCAATTCCTTTATTCTAATGTCTAACATCTAATATATATTTCAATATGTGTTTTAATGTGCATTTTAAGCTTTTTTTCAGGATCATATATATTGCATTTTTTTTCTTGCACCTTTTTTCTCGCAATTGCGTTTTCCTTTAATATAACGAAAATCAGCCCATTTAACTGTAATCCGTTTCATTATCAGAATGGCTCTAACGTGTATTCTATTTTATATATCTCTTTTTCAGGATCGTATATATCAAATAGATTTTTTTTTCGTGCACCTTTTTTCTCGCAATTGCTTTTCTTTCAATTTTCTATTCTAATATCTAATATATATATAGTTTCATTTGTTTTTTTAATCTTCTTTTTTATTTTTTTTTTCTTTATCGTTTATATTTTTTACATTTTTTTTCTTGCATCTTTTTTCTCGCAATTGTTTTTTTTTTCCAATTCCTATATTCTAATATCTAATATATAATATATATTTTAATGTGCATTTCAATATATATTTTAAGCATTTTTTTCAGGATCGTGTATATTACTTTTTTTTCTTGCACCTTTTCTTCTCGCAATTCCTTTTTCCTTTAATATAACGAAAATCAGCGCATTTAACTGTAATCCATTTCATTATCAGAATGGCTCTAACGTGCTTTTTTTTTTCAGGATAGTATATATTACCTGCATATTTTTTCTTGCACCTTTTTTCTCGTAATTGTATTTTTTCAATTCCTTAATTCTAATATCTAATATCTAATATATATTTTGATATGTATTTTAATATGCCTTTTAAGCAATTTTTTCAGGATTGTATATATTGTATTTTTTTTCTTGCACTTTTTTTTCTCGCAATTCCTTTTTCCTTTAATATAACGAAAATCAGCGCGTTTAACTGTAATCCATTTCATTTTCAGAACGGCTCTATCGTGTATTTTTTTTCAGGATCGTATATTTTACTTGCATTTTTTTTCTTGCACCTTTTTTCTCGGAATTGCTTTTTTTTCACTTCCATTATTCTAATATCTAATATATAATATATATTTTAATATGTATTTTTAATATGCCTTTTAAGCATTTTTTTTCTTCTCAGGATCGTATATATTTTAAGCATTTTTTTTTTCAGGATCGTATATATTGCATTTTTTTTCTTCACGTTTTTTCTCGGAATTGCTTTTTTTCACTTCCATTATTCTAATATCTAATATATAATATATATTTTAATATGTATTTTTAATATGCCTTTTAAACATTTTTTTTTCTTCTCAGGATCGTATATATTTTAAGCATTTTTTTTCAGGATCGTATATATCATTTACATATTTTTTCTTGCATCTTTTTTCTCCCAATTGTTTTTTTTTCCAATTCCTTTATTCTAATATCTAATATATAATATATATTTAGCATTTTTTTTAGGATCGTATATATTTTAAGCATTTTTTTTTCAGGATCGTATATGTTGCATTTTTTTTTTCTTGTATCTTTTTTCTCGCAATTCCTTTTTCCTTTCATATAACGAAAATCATCGCGTTTAACTGTAATCTGTTTCATTATCAGAATGGCTCTAACGTGTATTTTATTTTATTTTTTTCAGGATCGTATTTTTTTTTTCTTGCACCTTTTTTCTTGCAATTGTTTTTTTTCAATTCTTTTATATATTTTAATATGTATTTTAATATGCATTTTAAGCAATTTTTTTAATCGCACCTTCTTTCTTGCAATTTTTTTTTTAATTCCTTTATTCTAATATCTATCTATATGCATTTTAAGTTTTTTTTTTTCTTTTCTTTTTTTTCAATTTCTTTATTCTAATATTTAATATATAATATATTTTTTAATATGCATTTTAAGCATTTTTTTTCAGGATCATATATGTTGCATTTTTTTTCTTGCACCTTTTTTCTCGCAATTGCTTTTTTTCAATTCCTTTATTCTAATTTCTAACATCTAATATATATTTCAATATGTATTTTAATGTGCATTTTAAGCATTTTTTTTTCAGGATCATATATATTGCATTTTTTTTCTTGCACCTTTTTTCTCGCAATTGCGTTTTCCTTCAATATAACGAAAATCAGCGCATTAAACTATAATCCGTTTCATTATCAGAATGGCTCTAACGTGTATTCTATTTTATATATCTCTTTTTCAGGATCGTATATATCAAATAGATTTTTTTTTCGTGCACCTTTTTTCTCGCAATTGCTTTTCTTTCAATTTTCTATTCTAATATCTAATATATATATATTTTAATATGTATTTTTAATAATCATTTCAAGCATTTTTTTCAGGATCGGATATATTATTTACATATTTTTTCTTGCATCTTTTTTCTCGCAATTGTTTTTTTTTCCAATTCCTTTATTTTAATATCCAATATATAATATATATTTTAATATGCATTTCAATATGTATTTTAAGCATTTTTTTCAGGATCGTGTGTATTTTTTTTTCTTGCACCTTTTCTTCTCGCATTTAATTGTAATCCATTTCATTATCAGAATGGCTCTAACGTGCATTTTTTTTTCAGGATCGTATATATTACCTGCATATTTTTTCTTGCACCTTTTTTCTCGTAATTGCTTTTTTTCAATTCCTTAATTCTAATATCTTATATCTAATATATATTTTGATATGTATTTTAATATGGCTTTTAAGCATTTTTTTTCAGGATTGTATATATTGTATTTTTTTTCTTGCACTTTTTTTTCTCGCAATTTCTTTTTCCTATAATATAACGAAAATCAGCGCATTTAACTGTAATCCATTTCATTTTCAGAACGGCTCTATCGTGTATTTTTTTTCAGGATCGTATATATTACTTGCATTTTTTTTCTTGCACCTTTTTTTTCGGAATTGCTTTTTTTTCAATTCCATTATTCTAATATCTAATATATAATATATATTTTAATATGTATTTTTAATATGCCTTTTAAGCATTTTTTTTTTTTTCAGGATCGTATATATTATTTACATATTTTTTCTTGCATCTTTTTTCTCGCAATTGTTTTTTTTTTCCAATTCCTTTATTCTAATATCTAATATATAATATATATTTTAATATGCATTTCAATATGTATTTTAAGCATCTTTTTCAGGATCGTGTATATTACTTTTTTTCCTTGCACCTTTTCTTCTCGCAATTCCTTTTTCCTTTAATATAACGAAAATCAGGGCATTTAACTGTAATCCATTTCATTATCAGATTGGCTCTAACGTGCATTTTTTTTTCAGGATCGTATATATTACCTGCATATTTTTTCTTGCACCTTTTTTCTCGTAATTGTATTTTTTCAATTCCTTAATTCTAATATCTAATATCAAATATATATTTTGATATGTATTTTAATATGCCTTTTAAGCATTTTTTTTCAGGATCATATATATTGCATTTTTTTCTTGCACTTTTTTTTCTCGAAATTCCTTTTTCCTTTAATATAACGAAAATCAGCGCATTTAACTGTAATCCATTTCATTTTCAGAACGGCTCTATCGTGTATTTTTTTTCAGGATCGTATATATTACTTGCATTTTTTTTCTTGCACCTTTTTTCTCGGAATTCCTTTTTTTCACTTCAATTATTCTAATATCTAATATATAATATATATTTTAATATGTATTTTTAATATGCCTTTTAAGCATTTTTTTCTTCTTCTCAGTATCGTATATATTTTAAGCATTTTTTGTCAGGATCATATATATTGCATTTTTTTTCTTGTACCTTTTTTCTCGCAATTCCTTTTTCCTTTCATATAACGAAAATCATCGCGTTTAACTGTAATCCGTTTCATTATCAGAATGGCTCTAACGTGTATTTTATTTTATATTTTTCAGGATCGTATTTTTTTTTCTTGCATCTTTTTTCTTGCAATTGTATTTTTTTTCAATTCCTTTATATATTTTAATATGTATTTTAATATGCATTTTAAGCAATTTTTTTTATGGCACCTTCTTTCTTGCAATATTTTTTTTTCAATTCCTTTATTCTAATATCTATCTATATGCATTTTAAGTATTTTTTTTTTCTTTTCTTTTTTTTCTATTTTTTTATTCTAATATTTAATATATAATATATTTTTTAATATGCATTTTAAGCATTTTTTTTCAGGATCATATATGTTGCCTTTTTTTTCTTGCACCTTTTTTCTCGCAATTGCTTTTTTTCAATTCCTTTATTCTAATGTCTAACATCTGATATATATTTAAATATGTATTTTAATGTGCATTTTAAGCATTTTTTTTTTCAGGATCATATATATTGCATTTTTTTTCTTGCACCTTTTTTCTCGCAATTGCGTTTTCCTTTAATATAACGAAAATCAGCGCATTTAACTGTAATCCGTTTCATTATCAGAATGGCTCTAACGTGTATTCTATTTTATAAATCTCTTTTTCAGGATCGTATATATCAAATAGATTTTTTTTTCGTGCACCTTTTTTCTCGCAATATCTTTTCTTTCAATTTTCTATTCTAATATCTAATATATATATATTTTAATATGTATTTTTAATAATCATTTTAGCATTTTTTTCAGGATCTTATATATTATTTACATATTTTTTCTTGCATCTTTATTCTCGCAATTGTTTTTTTTTTCCAATTCCTTTATTCTAATATCTAATATATAATATATATTTTAATATGCACTTCAATATGTATTTTAAGCATTTTTTTCAGGATCGTGTATATTACTCTTTTTTTCTTGCACCTTTTCTTCTCGCAATTCCTTTTTCCTTTAATATAACGAAAATCAGCGCATTTAACTGTAATCCATTTCATTATCAGAATGGCTCTAACGTGCATTTCTTTTTTCAGGATCGTATATATTACCTGCATATTTTTTCTTGCACCTTTTTTCTCGGAATTGCTTTTTTTTCACTTCCATTATTCTAATATCTAATATATAATATATATTTTTAATATGGCTTTTAAGCATTTTTTTTTTCTTCTCAGGATCGTATATATTTTAAGCATTTTTTTTTCAGGATCGTATATATTTTAAGCATTTTTTTTTCAGGATCGTATATATTGCATTTTTTTTTTCTTGTACCTTTTTTCTCGCAATTCCTTTTTCCTTTCATATAACGAAAATCATCGCGTTTAACTGTAATCCGTTTCATTATCAGAATGGCTCTAACGTGTATTTTATTTTATTTTTTTCAGGATCGTATTTTTTTTTCTTGCACCTTTTTTCTTGCAATTGTTTTTTTTTTCAATTCCTTTATATATTTTAATATGTATTTTAATATGCATTTTAAGCAATTTTTTTTATGGCACCTTCTTTCTTGCAATTTTTTTTTTTAATTCCTTTATTCTAATATCTATCTATATGCATTTTAAGTATTTTTTTTTTCTTTTCTTTTTTTTTCAATTTCTTTATTTTAATATTTAATATATAATATATTTTTTAATATGCATTTTAAGCATTTTTTTTTCAGGATCATATATGTTGCATTTTTTTTCTTGTACCTTTTTTCTCGCAATTGCTTTTTTTCAATTCCTTTATTCTTATATCTAACATCTAATATATATTTCAATATGTATTTTAATGTGCATTTTAAGCATTTTTTTTTTCAGGATCATATATATTGCATTTTTTTTTTTTTCAGGATCATATATATTGCATTTTTTTTCTTGCACCTTTTTTCTCGCAATTGCGTTTTCCTTTAATATAACGAAAATCAGCGCATTTAACTGTAATCCATTTCATTTTCAGAACGGCTCTATCGTGTATTTTTTTCAGGATCGTATATATTACTTGCATTTTTTTTCTTGCACCTTTTTTCTCGGAATTGCTATTTTTTGAATTCCATTATTCTAATATCTAATATATAATATATATTTTAATAAGTATTTTTAATATGCCTTTTAAGCATTTTTTTTTTCTTCTCAGGATCGTATATATTTTAAGCATTTTTTTTTTTCAGGATCGTATATATTGCATTTTTTTTTCTTGTACCTTTTTTCTCGCAATTCCTTTTTCCTTTCATATAACGAAAATCATCGCGTTTAACTGTAATCCGTTTCATTATCAGAATGGCTCTAACGTGTATTTTATTTTATTTTTTTCAGGATCGTATTTTTTTTTCTTGCACCTTTTTTCTTGCAATAGTTTTTTTTCAATTCCTTTATATATTTTAATATGTATTTTAATGTGCATTTTAAGCAATTTTTTTTATGGCACCTTCTTTCTTGCAATTTTTTTTTCAATTCCTTTATTCTAATATCTATCTATATGCATTTTAAGTATTTTTTTTTCTTTTCTTTTTTTTCAGTTTCTTTATTCTAATATTTAATATATAATATATTTTTTAATATGCATTTTAAGCATTTTTTTTCAGGATTATATATGTTGCATTTTTTTTCTTGCACCTTTTTTCTCGCAATTGCTTTTTTTCAATTCCTTTATTCTAATGTCTAACATCAAATATATATTTCAATATGTATTTTAATGTGCATTTTAAGCATTTTTTTTCAGGATCATATATATTGCATTTTTTTTCTTGCACCTGTAGTAGTGCGGGACGCCCTATACCCGTGGCGAATAGGCGTAGTGCCGTTGAATACCAAATAGACGTCCTGCCTACCACTAAATGTAGTGTGCAGATATACTTAATGACAGTGCAATGGCTCAATGCCAAATGAGTATAATATGGAGATGTGTGATGATGAGTATATGCATAGAATTAGCCCGCTTGGCACGTCACTCTTCCTTTGCTGCCACCACCCAGTTATACGTCTGGGAACGTCATGTGTGTGTGGGGGTGTAAGAATCGTGTGCAAGAGAGTGTAAGGGAAAAACAGGAGTGTGGGCGTGGATGTATGTGTGTATAATATGCGTGTATGAAAGTGGTTTGGTAGCGTGCGAACCGAGGGGGCGTGGTGGGTGTATGAGATGTGTGAATGTATGAACGAATAACTGAACGAATGTGTGAGTGAGTAAACAGTTGAGAGACTGCGTGCTTAAACCGACTCGATGTGTACTAATTATTCATATATGTGCGAGTCTTCAGAGTAATCAACATGTAGCTGGAGATTTCAACCATAGGTAAATAGTAATCCTAGAGTCCATCATCTGAGGCGACTTCAACTCTCAGGTAAGTAGTAATCCAAACCTTTAAAAACAATGAAACCAGCTTCCAGCTAAGTACATAAGTTTCTTCTGTGACCAAGTTTCTTTTTAATAATTTATAAATCAATAGGCCAGGAGTATACCCATCGCTCATTCACATATACTGGTGCAATATATTTAATTTGATAATTATTTTAACGTATGCTCAACCTGCCAGTATTATCAAGATAGAGTTGTATTATTATACTATTGTTAATATCTTTTTTCTTTTCCAGATACAGAATTCAAGTTAATCTTTATATTCGGATAAAATATTTGAATAATTCTCTTCAGATGGAAAGCTGAAATTGATCTCTTCGTTTCAAATACAATATTCAGATTAATACTTTTTTTCTGTTTTAAGGTAAAGTATTTCGTATCCTCCTTCAGCCAAAGTATCCACAATGAGAAACAAATTAAAATGATTTAAAATGAATATACAAACTTTAAAATAATAATCATTCACTCGGTATTTAAAACATATGATTCAGAAACACTTCACAGGTAATTTCGTTTATTATGTGCAGAAATACCGTAATCATTAAATAACAGAATAATTGACATACATGTAAAAATAAATGAACTTTATAGTTGTTGGCCTTTGCTCCACAGACGTTCACTCTTAGACACCGTTCAAGATGTGACATATATATACATAGAAATATCCGATGGTATACAAACAGTAGCAAAAGGGACCTTAACTAACACAATAAAAATAGATAGATAGCGAAACGAATCAACTTAGAAATCGGGGTTGATGTCGCCCCAATAAAATTAATCTAAAATGGATGTGGAGGCGGAAATACCGGAATGATACTAGGCAATATCCTAAAGACTGAATATAGATTAACTTAATAATTGTACTAAAATAACTGCGTATAGGGGCAAGCAGTTATAAACAATTAAAAGAAACGAATTATTAGCTTGACTAATATAAATGAAATATGGCGAATTGACGCAGTCACATAGATGACACCACAATATATAGTTTTCTGCAGAATTTAGTCACGAATAAAGTAAAAAAAAAAAGGCACTTTGTCTATGTTATACCTGGCGTTAATTTTGATGCAATAATCACCACTCTCGACCTGAATTTCACAACTGTACACGACCAATAACTTATCTGGTTGCTGGACGAGATGGAAAAATCAGCCAGGGTACTCGAAGAGAGAGAACAGAGCTTTCTGACAAGACAAGCGTGTTGAACAAAGGCTGGAAGCGGGCTCAGCTGGAAGCCCACGTGGCAGCTCTTATATACAGAGCTTTCGAGTTATCTTAAAATACTACGTAAAGGTAAATAAACACGTAAAATAACTAAAAATGAAATACTGTTCTTAAAATGGAATTAGTGAAAAATAAAAATGACTCTTAAAACGCAGAGGTAAAAGAATTAACGAAAATAAAAACAAACCCGAATGTAAACAAAAGAATGTCGGGAATAAAATACGCTAAAAAGGCGTAAAAGCTCTTAAAACTGAAAAAATAAGTAAAAATGCAAAACCGATTAAACGTCTAAAGATGCTGCTGCTTAAGAAACAACCTCCCGACCTTCTTTATGCAATAAAAGCTCGAATGTTCTGTGTACAAAAGATTACGTATTGCAGTGTCATCAACACAAATATATATCCTAGCATTTGAAATGAAAACTCCTTACATCCTAAAAACATTGATAAACATTTAAAAGATGACGATGCGGCGCGACAACGCGATTTACGTCGTAGAAGAGCAGATAGAAGTGCAGCGAATGATTCTGGTGGCATCTGGCAACTGTAACTAATGTTTATATTCATCTTTTCAGGCCAGAGGATAATGGAATGGCCTGATATCGTTCCAGGTTGATAAGGCATCCACTTGTCATGCTGCTACGTCGACCCGGAAGCAGCGAGATGATGAAGCGGCGCCAGAGTCGTATCTAACGGCACTCGATGTCGCCAAAGGAGTTGCCAGGGGTCACTGGTGTTTCAATATTGCTTCCTCGCTCAAGATACGTTCCTGCAAAGTCATGGCGTTCAATTTCAATCTTAATTGAGGCAGGGCGCACCTTTATGTAACGTAATCGAGGGCGATTGCGCATGGACGGCGCCGTCGACCGCGACACTTTCATATAACGAAAATCATCGCGTTTAACTGTAATCCGTTTCATTATCAGAATGGCTCTTACGTGTATTTTATTTTGTTTTTTTCAGGATCGTATTTTTTTTTCTTGCACCTTTTTTCTTGCAATTGTTTTTTTTTCAATTCCTTTATATATTTTAATATGTATTTTAATATGCATTTTAAGCATTTTTTTTTATGGCACCTTCTTTCTTGCAATTTTTTTTTTCAATTCCTTTATTCTAATATCTATCTATATGCATTTTAAGTATTTTTTTTTCTTTTTTTTTCAATTTCTTTATTCTAATATTTAATATATAATATATTTTTTAATATGCATTTTAAGCATTTTTTTTTCAGGATCATATATGATGCATTTTTTTTCTTGCACCTTTTTTCTCGCAATTGCTTTTTTTCAATTCCTTTATTCTAATGTCTAACATCTAATATATATTTCAATATGTATTTTAATGTGCATTTTAAGCATTTTTTTTAAGGATCATATATATTGCATTTTTTTTCTTGCACCTTTTTTCTCGCAATTGCGTTTTCCTTTAATATAACGAAAATCAGCGCATTTAACTGTAATCCGTTTCATTATCAGAATGGCTCTAACGTGTATTCTATTTTATATATCTCTTTTTCAGGATCGTATATATCAAATAGATTTTTTTTTCGTGCACCTTTTTTCTCGCAATTGCTTTTCTTTCAATTTTCTATTCTAATATCTAATATATATATATTTCAATATGTATTTTTAATAATCATTTTAAGCATTTTTTTCAGGATCGTATATATTATTTACATATTTTTTCTTGCATCTTTTTTCTCGCAATTGTTTTTTTTCCAATTCCTTTATTCTAATATCTAATATATAATATATATTTTAATATGCATTTCAATATGTATTTTAAGCATTTTTTTCAGGATCGTGTATATTACTTTTTTTTCTTGCACCTTTTCTTCTCGCAATTCCTTTTTCCTTTAATATAACGAAAATCAGCGCATTTAACTGTAATCCATTTCATTATCAGAATGGCTCTAACGTGCATTTTATTTTTCAGGATCGTATATATTACCTGCACCTTTTTTCTCGTAATTGTATTTTTTCAATTCCTTAATTCTAATATCTAATATCTAATATATATTTTGATATGTATTTTAATATGCCTTTTAAGAATTTTTTTTCAGGATTGTATATATTGTATTTTTTTTCTTGCACTTTTTTTCTCGCAATTCCTTTTTCCTTTAATATAACGAAAATCAGCGCATTTAACTGTAATCCATTTCATTTTCAGAACGGCTCTATCGTGTATTTTTTTTTCAGGATCGTATATATTACTTGCATTTTTTTTCTTGCACCTTTTTTCTTGGAATTGCTTTTTTTTCACTTCCATTATTCTAATATCTAATATATAATATATATTTTAATATGTATCTTTAATATGCCTTTTAAGCATTTTTTTTTCTTCTCAGGATCGTATATATTATTTACATATTTTTTCTTGCATCTTTTTTCTCGCAATTGTTTTTTTTCCAATTCCTTTATTCTAATATCTAATATATAATATATATTTCAATATGCATTTCAATATGTATTTAAAGCATCTTTTTCAGGATCGTGTATATTACTTTTTTTTCTTGCACTTTTTTTTCTCGCAATTCCTTTTTCCTTTAATATAACGAAAATCAGCGCATTTAACTGTAATCCATCTCATTTTCAGAACGGCTCTATCGTGTATTTTTTTTTCAGGATCGCATATATTACTTGCATTTTTTTTCTTGCACCTTTTTTCTCGCAATTGCTTTTTCTTCACTTCCATTATTCTAATATCTAATATATAATATATATTTTAATATGTATTTTTAATATGCCTTTTAAGCATTTTTTTTTCTTCTCAGGATCGTATATATTATTTACATATTTTTTCTTGCATCTTTTTTCTCGCAATTGTTTTTTTTCCAATTCCTTTATTCTAATATCTAATATATAATATATATTTTAATATGCATTTCAATATGTATTTTAAGCATCTTTTTCAGGATCGTGTATATTACTTTTTTTTTCTTGCACCTTTTCTTCTCGCAATTCCTTTTTCCTTTAATATAACGAAAATCAGCGCATTTAACTGTAATCTATTTCATTATCAGAATGGCTCTAACGTGCATTTTTTTTCAGGATCGTATATATTACCTGCATATTTTTTCTTGCACCTTTTTTCTCGTAATTGTATTTTTTCAATTCCTTAATTCTAATATATAATATCTAATATATATTTTGATATGTATTTTAATATGCCTTTTAAGCAATTTTTTTCAGGATTGTATATATTGTATTTTTTTTCTTGCACTTTTTTTCTCGCAATTCCTTTTTCCTTTAATATAACGAAAATCAGCGCATTTAACTGTAATCCATTTCATTTTCAGAACGGCTCTATCGTGTATTTTTTTTCAGGATCGTATATATTACTTGCATTTTTTTTCTTGCACCTTTTTTCTCGGAATTGCTTTTTTTTCACTTCCATTATTCTAATATCTAATATATAATATATATTTTAATATGTATTTTTAATATGCCTTTTAAGCATTTTTTTTTCTTCTCAGGATCGTATATATTTTAAGCATTTTTTTTTCAGGATCGTATATATTGCATTTTTTTTTCTTGTACCTTTTTTCTCGCAATTCCTTTTTCCTTTCATATAACGAAAATCATCGCGTTTAACTGTAATCCGTTTCATTATCAGAATGGCTCTAACGTGTATTTTATTTTATTTTTTTTCAGGATCGATTGTTTTTTCTTGCACCTTTTTTCTTCCAATTGTTTTTTTTCAATTCCTTTATATATTTTAATAAGTATTTTAATATGCATTTTAAGCAATTTTTTTATGGCACCTTCTTTCTTGCAATTTTTTTTTTCAATTCCTTCATTCTAATATCTATCTATATGCATTTTAGGTTTTTTTTTCTTTTCTTTTTTTTCAATTTCTTTATTCTAATATTTAATATATAATATATTTTTTAATATGCATTTTAAGCATTTTTTTTTCAGGATCATATATGTTGCATTTTTTTTCTTGCACCTTTTTTCTCGCAATTGCTTTTTTTCAATTCCTTTATTCTAATATATATTTCAATATGTATTTTAATGTGCATTTTAAGCATTTTTTTTCAGGATCATATATATTGCATTTTTTTTCTTGCACCTTTTTTCTCGCAATTGCGTTTTCCTTTAATATAACGAAAATCAGCGCATTTAACTGTAATCCGTTTCATTATCAGAATGGCTCTAACGTGTATTCTATTTTATATATCTCTTTTTCAGGATCGTATATATCAAATAGATTTTTTTTTCGTGCACCTTTTTTCTCGCAATTGCTTTTCTTTCAATTTTCTATTCTAATATCTAATATATATATAGTTTAATATGTATTTTTAATAATCATTTTAAGCATTTTTTTCAGGATCGTATATATTATTTACATATTTTTTCTTGCATCTTTTTTCTCGCAATTGTTTTTTTTCCAATTCCTTTATTCTAATATCTAATATATAATATATATTTTAATATGCATTTCAATATGTATTTTAAGCATTTTTTTCAGGATCGTGTATATTAATTTTTTTTTCTTGCACCTTTTCCTCTCTCAATTCCTTTTTCCTTTAATATAACGAAAATCAGCGCATTTAACTGTAATCCATTTCATTATCAGAATGGCGATTTTTTTCAGGATCGTATATATTACCTGCATATTTTTTCTTGCACCTTTTTTCTCGTAATTGTATTTTTTCAATTCCTTAATTCTAATATCTAATATCTAATATATATTTTGATGTGTATTTTAATATGCCTTTTAAGCATTTTTTTTCAGGATTGTATATATTGTATTTTTTTTTCTTGCACTTTTTTTTCTCGCAATTCCTTTTTCCTTTAATATAACGAAAATCAGCGCGTTTAACTGTAATCCATTTCATTTTCAGAACGGCTCTATCGTGTATTTTTTTTTCAGGATCGTATATTTTACTTGCATTTTTTTTCTTGCACCTTTTTTCTCGGAATTGCTTTTTTTTCACTTCCATTATTCTAATATCTAATATATAATATATATTTTAATATGTATTTTTAATATGCCTTTTAAGCATTTTTTTTTCTTCTCAGGATCGTATATATTTTAAGCATTTTTTTCACTTCCATTATTCTAATATCTAGTATATAATATATATTTTAATATGTATTTTTAATATGCCTTTTAAACATTTTTTTTTTCTTCTCAGGATCGTATATATTTTAAGCATTTTTTTTTTCAGGATCGTATATATTGCATTTTTTTTTTCTTGTACCTTTTTTCTCGCAATTCCTTTTTCCTTTCATATAACGAAAATCATCGCGTTTAACTGTAATCCGTGTCATTATCAGAATGGCTCTAACGTGTATTTTATTTTATTTTTTTCAGGATCGTATTTTTTTTTTCTTGCACATTTTTTCTTGCAATTTTTTTTTTTCAATTCCTTTATATATTTTAATATGTATTTTAATATGCATTTTAAGCAATTTTTTTTATGGCACCTTCTTTCTTGCAATTTTTTTTTTCAATTCCTTTATTCTAATATCTATCTATATGAATTTTAAGTTTTTTTTTTCTTTTTTTTTCAATTTCTTTATTCTAATATTTAATATATAATATATCTTTTAATATGCATTTTAAGCTTTTTTTTCAGAATCATATATGTTGCATTTTTTTTCTTGCACCTTTTTTCCCGCAATTGCTTTTTTTTCAATTCCTTTATTCTAATGTCTAAAATCTAATATATATTTCAATATGTATTTTAATGTGCATTTTAAGCATTTTTTTTTCAGGATCATATATATTGCATTTTTTTTCTTGCACCTTTTTTCTCGCAATTGCGTTTTCCTTTAATATAACGAAAATCAGCGCATTTAACTGTAATCCGTTTCATTATCAGAATGGCTCTAACGTGTATTCTATTTTATATATCTCTTTTTTAGGATCGTATATATCAAATAGATTTTTTTTTCGTGCACCTTTTTTCTCGCAATTGCTTTTCTTTCAATTTTCTATTCTAATATCTAATATATATATATTTTAATATGTATTATTAATAATCATTTTAAGCATTTTTTTTTCAGGATCGTATATATTATTTACATATTTTTTTTTGCATCTTTTTTCTCGCAATTGTTTTTTTTTCCAATTCCTTTATTCTAATATCTAATATCTAATATATATTTTAATATGCATTTCAATATGTATTTTAAGCATTTTTTTCAGGATCGTGTATATTACTTTTTTTTCTTGCACCTTTTCTTCTCGCAATTCCTTTTTCCTTTAATATAACGAAAATCAGCGCATTTAACTGTAATCCATTTCATTATCAGAATGGCTCTAACGTGCATTTTTTTTTTCAGGATCGTATATATTAACTGCATATTTTTCTTGCACCTTTTTTCTCGTAATTGTATTTTTTCAATTCCTTAATTCTAATATCTAATATCTAATATATATTTTGATATGTATTTCAATATGCCTTTTAAGCAATTTTTTTAGGATTGTATATATTGTATTTTTTTTCTTGCACTTTTTTTTCTCGCAATTCCTTTTCCCTTTAATATAACGAAAATCAGCGCATTTAACTGTAATCCATTTCATTTTCAGAACGGCTCTATCGTGTATTTTTTTCAGGATCGTATATATTACTTGCATTTTTTTTCTTGCACCTTTTTTCTCGGAATTGCTCTTTTTTCACTTCCATTATTCTAATATCTAATATATAATATATATTTTAATATGTATTTTTAATATGCCTTTTAAGCATTTTTTTCTTCTTCTCAGGATCGTATATATTTTAAGCATTTTTTTTCAGGATCATATATATTGCATTTTTTTTTCTTATACCTTTTTTCTCGCAATTCCTTTTTCCTTTCATATAACGAAAATCATCGCGTTTAACTGTAATCCGTTTCATTATCAGAATGGCTCTAACGTGTATTTTATTTTATTTTTTTCAGGATCGTATTTTTTTGTTTCATGCATCTTTTTTCTTGCAATTGTTTTTTTTTCAATTCCTTTATATATTTTAATATGTATTTTAATATGCATTTTAAGCAATTTTTTTTATGGCACCTTCTTTCTTGCATTTTTTTTTTCAATTCCTTTATTCTAATATCTATCTATATGCATTTTGAGTATTTTTTTTTTCTTTTCTTTTTTTTTCTATTTTTTTATTCTAATATTTAATATATAATATATTTTTTAATATGCATTTTAAGCATTTTTTTTCAGGATCATATATGTTGCATTTTTTTTCTTGCACCTTTTTTCTCGCAATTGCTTTTTTTCAATTCCTTTATTCTAATGTCTAACATCTAATATATATTTCAATATGTATTTTAATGTGCATTTTAAGCATTTTTTTTTTCAGGATCATATATATTGCATTTTTTTTCTTGCACCTTTTTTCTCGCAATTGCGTTTTCCTTTAATATAACGAAAATCAGCGCATTTAACTGTAATCCGATTCATTATCAGAATGGCTCTAACAGGTATTCTATTTTATATATCTCTTTTTCAGGATCGTATATATCAAATAGATTTTTTTTTCGTGCACCTTTTTTCTCGCAATTGCTTTTCTTTCAATTTTCTATTCTAATATCTAATATATATATATTTTAATATGTATTTTTAATAATCATTTTAAGCATTTTTTTTCAGGATCGTATATATTATTTACATATTTTTTCTTGCATCTTTTTTCTCGCAATTGTTTTTTTTCCAATTCCTTTATTCTAATATCTAATATCTAATATATATTTTAATATGCATTTCAATATGTATTTTAAGCATTTTTTTCAGGATCGTGTATATTACTTTTTTTTTCTTGCACCTTTTCTTCTCGCAATTCCTTTTTCCTTTAATATAACGAAAATCAGCGCATTTAACTGTAATCCATTTCATTATCAGAATGGCTCTAACATGCATTTTTTTTTAAGGATCATACGATCCTGCATATTTTTTCTTGCACCTTTTTTCTCGTAATTGTATTTTTTCAATTCTTTAATTCTAATATCTAATATCTAATATATATTTTGATGTGTATTTTAATATGCCTTTTAAGCAATTTTTTTCAGGATTGTACAGTATATATTGTATTTTTTTTCTTGCACTTTTTTTTCTCGCAATTCCTTTTTCCTTTAATATAACGAAAATCAGCGCGTTTAACTGTAATCCATTTCATTTTCAGAACGGCTCTATCGTGTATTTTTTTTCAGGATCGTATATTTTACGAGCATTTTTTTTCTTGCACCTTTTTTCTCGGAATTGCTTTTTTTTCACTTCCATTATTCTAATATCTAATATATAATATATATTTTAATATGTATTTTTAATATGCCTTTTAAGCATTTTTTTTTCTTCTCAGGATCGTATATATTGCATTTTTTTTCTTGTACCTTTTTTCTCGCAATTCCTTTTTCCTTTCATATAACGAAAATCATCGCGTTTAACTGTAATCCGTTTCATTATCAGAATGGCTCTAACGTGTATTCTATTTTATATATCTCTTTTTCAGGATCGTATATATCAAATAGATTTTTTTTTCGTGCACCTTTTTTCTCGCAATTGCTTTTCTTTCAATTTTCTATTCTAATATCTTATATATATATTTTAATATGTATTTTTAATAATCATTTTAAGCATTTTTTTCAGGATCGTATATATTATTTACATATTTTTTCTTGCATCTTTTTTCTCGCAATTGTTTTTTTTCCAATTCCTTTATTCTAATATCTAATATCTAATATATATTTTAATATGCATTTCAATATGTATTTTAACCATTTTTTTCAGGATCGTGTATATTACTTTTTTTTTCTTGCACCTTTTCTTCTCGCAATTCCTTTTTCCTTTAATATAACGAAAATCAGCGCATTTAACTGTAATCCATTTCATTATCAGAATGGCTCTAACGTGCATTTTTTTTTTTCAGGATCGTATATATTACCTGCATATTTTTTCTTGTACCTTTTTTCTCGGAATTCCTTTTTTTTCACTTCCATTATTCTAATATCTAATATATAATATATATTTTAATATGTATTTTTAATATGCCTTTTAATAATTTTTGTTTCTTCTCAGGATCGTATATATTTTAAGCATTTTTTTTTCAGGATCGTATATATTGCATTTTTTTTCTTGTACCTTTTTTCTCGCAATTCCTTTTTCCTTTCATATAACGAAAATCATCGCGTTTAACTGTAATCCGTTTCATTATCAGAATGGCTCTAACGTGTATTTTATTTTATTTTTTCAGGATCGTATTTTTTTTTCTTGCACCTTTTTTCTTGCAATTGTTTTTTTTTTCAATTCCTTTATATATTTTAATATGTATTTTAATATGCATTTTAAGCAATTTTTTTATGGCACCTTCTTTCTTGCAATTTTTTTTTTTCAATTCCTTTATTCTAATATCTATCTATATGCATTTTAAATATTTTTTTTCTTTTCTTTTTTTCAATTTCTTTATTCTAATATTTCATATATAATATATTTTTTAATATGCATTTTAAGCATTTTTTTTTCAGGATCGTGTATATTACTTTTTTTTTCTTGCACCTTTTCTTCTCGCAATTCCTTTTTCCTTTAATATAACGAAAATCAGCGCATTTAACTGTAATCCATTTCATTATCAGAATGGCTCTAACGTGCATTTTTTTTTCAGGATAGTATATATTACCTGCATATTTTTTCTTGCACCTTTTTTCTCGTAATTGTATTTTTTCAATTCCTTAATTCTAATATCTAATATCTAATATATATTTTGATATGTATTTTAATATGCCTTTTAAGCAATTTTTTCAGGATTGTATATATTGTATTTTTTTTCTTGCACATTTTTTTCTCGCAATTCCTTTTTCCTTTAATATAACGAAAATCAGCGCATTTAACTGTAATCCATTTCATTTTCAGAACGGCTCTATCGTGTATTTTTTTTTCAGGATCGTATATATTACTTGCATTTTTTTTCTTGCACCTTTTTTCTCGCAATTGCGTTTTCCTTTAATATAACGAAAATCAGCGCATTTAACTGTAATCAGTTTCATTATCAGAATGGCTCTAACGTGTATTCTATTTTATATATCTCTTTTCCAGGATCGTATATATCAAATAGATTTTTTTTTTTCGTTCACCTTTTTTCTCGCAATTCCTTTTCTTTCAATTTTCTATTCTAATATCTAATATATATATATTTTAATATGTATTTTTAATAATCATTTTAAGCATTTTTTTCAGGATCGTATATATTGTTTACATATTTTTTCTTGCATTTTTTTTCTCGCAATTGTTTTTTTTCCAATTCCTTTATTCTAATATCTAATATATAATATATATTTTAATATGTATTTCAATATGTATTTTAAGCATTTTTTCCAGGATCGTATATATTTTAAGCATTTTTTTTTCAGGATCGTATATATTGCATTTTTTTTTCTTGTACCTTTTTTCTCGCAATTCCTTTTTCCTTTCATATAACGAAAATCATCGCGTTTAACTGTAATCTGTTTCATTATCAGAATGGCTCTAACGTGTATTTTATTTTATTTTTTTCAGGATCGTATTTTTTTTTTCTTGCACCTTTTTTCTTGCAATTGTTTTTTTTTTCAATTCCTTTATATATTTTAATATGTATTTTAATATGCATTTTAAGCATTTTTTTTATGGCACCTTTTTTCTTGCAATTTTTTTTTTTTAATTCCTTTATTCTAATATCTATCTATATGCATTTTAAGTATTTTTTTTCTTTTATTTTTTTTCAATTTCTTTATTCTAATATTTAATATATAACATATTTTTTAATATGCATTTTAAGCATTTTTTTTCAGGATCATATATGTTGCATTTTTTTTCTTGCACCTTTTTTCTCGCAATTGCTTTTTTTCAATTCCTTTATTCTAATTTCTAACATCTAATATATATTTCAATATGTATTTTAATGTGCATTTTAAGCATTTTTTTTTTCAGGATCATATATATTGCATTTTTTTTCTTGCACCTTTTTTCTCGCAATTGCGTTTTCCTTTAATATAACAAAAATCAGCGCATTAAACTATAATCCGTTTCATTATCAGAATGGCTCTAACGTGTATTCTATTTTATATATCTCTTTTTCAGGATCGTATATATCAAATAGATTTTTTTTTCGTGCACCTTTTTTCTCGCAATTGCTTTTCTTTCAATTTTCTATTCTAATATCTAATATATATATATTTTAATATGTATTTTTAATAATCATTTCAAGCATTTTTTTCAGGATCGTAT
The DNA here is from genome assembly GCF_977035675.1 of Penaeus japonicus. Lineage (NCBI taxonomy): Eukaryota > Metazoa > Arthropoda > Malacostraca > Decapoda > Penaeidae > Penaeus > Penaeus japonicus. The sequence continues at coordinate 559,561 of NW_028234445.1, read as the reverse complement.
ATAATATTTACATATTTTTTCTTTTGCATCTTTTTCTCGCAATTGTTTTTTTTTCCAATTCCTTTATTTTAATATCTAATATATAATATATATTTTAATATGCATTTCAATATGTATTTTAAGCATTTTTTTCAGGATCGTGTATATTTTTTTTTCTTGCACCTTTTCTTCTCGCATTTAACTGTAATCCATTTCATTATCAGAATGGCTCTAACGTGCATTTTTTTTTTTCAGGATCGTATATATTACCTGCATATTTTTTCTTGCACCTTTTTTCTCGTAATTGTATTTTTTCAATTCCTTAATTCTAATATCTAATATCTAATATATATTTTGATATGTATTTTAATATGGCTTTTAAGCAATTTTTTTCAGGATTGTATGTATTGTATTTTTTTTCTTGCACTTTTTTTTCTCGCAATTCCTTTTTTCTTTAATATAACGAAAATCAGCGCATTTAACTGTAATCCATTTCATTTTCAGAACGGCTTTATCGTGTATTTTTTTTTCAGGATCGTATATATTACTTGCATTTTTTTTCTTGCACCTTTTTTCTCGGAATTGCTTTTTTTTCACTTCCATTATTCTAATATCTAATATATAATATATATTTTAATATGTATTTTTAATATGCCTTTTAAGCATTTTTTTTTCTTCTCAGGATCGTATATATTATTTACATATTTTTTCTTGCATTTTTTATCTCGCAATTGTTTTTTTTCCAATTCCTTTATTCTAATATCTAATATATAATATATTTTTTAATGTGCATTTCAATATGTATTTTAAGCATCTTTTTCAGGATCGTGTATATTACTTTTTTTTTCTTGCATCTTTTCTTCTCGCAATTCCTTTTTCCTTTAATATAACGAAAATCAGCGCATTTAACTGTAATCCATTTCATTATCAGAAGGGCTCTAACGTGCATTTTTTTTTTTCAGGATCGTATATATTACCTGCATATTTTTTCCTGCACCTTTTTTCTCGTAATTGTATTTTTTCAATTCCTTAATTCTAATATCTAATATCTAATATATATTTTGATATGTATTTTGATATGCCTTTTAAGCATTTTTTTCAGGAATGTATATTTTGTATTTTTTTTCTTGCACTTTTTTTTCTCGCAATTCCTTTTTCCTTTAATATAACGAAAATCAGCGCATTTAACTGTAATCCATTTCATTTTCAGAACGGCTCTATCGTGTATTTTTTTTCAGGATCGTATATATTACTTGCATTTTTTTTCTCTCACCTTTTTTTCTCGGAATTGCTTTTTTTTCACTTCCATTATTCTAATATCTAATATATAATATATATTCTAATATGTATTTTTAATATGCATTTTAAGCATTTTTTTTTCTTCTCAGGATCGTTTATATTTGAAGCATTTTTTTTTCAGGATCGTATATATTGCATTTTTTTTTCTTGTACCTTTTTTCTCGTAATTCCTTTTTCCTTTCATATAACGAAAATCATCGCGTTTAACTGTAATCAGTTTCATTATCAGAATGGCTCTAACGTGTATTTTATTTTATTTTTTTCAGGATCGTATTTTTTTTTTCTTGCACCTTTTTTTTTGCAATTGTTTTTATTTATATTCCTTTATGTATTTTAATATGTATTTTAATATGCATTTTAAGCAATTTTTTTATGGCACCTTCTTTCTTGCAATTTTTTTTTTTCAATTCCTTTATTCTAATATCTATCTATATGCATTTTAAGTATTTTTTTTTCTTTTCTTTTTTTTCATTTTCTTTATTCTAATATTTAATATATAATATATTTTTTAATATGCATTTTAAGCATTTTTTTTTTCAGGATCATATATGTTGCATTTTTTTTCTTGCACCTTTTTTCTCGCAATTGCTTTTATTCAATTACTTTATTCTAATGTCTAACATCTAATATATATTTCAATATGTGTTTTAATGTGCATTTTAAGCTTTTTTTTTCAGGATCATATATATTGCATTTTTTTTCTTGCACCTTTTTTCTCGCAATTGCGTTTTCCTTTAATATAACGAAAATCAGCCCATTTAACTGTAATCCGTTTCATTATCAGAATGGCTCTAACGTGTATTCTATTTTATATATCTCTTTTTCAGGATCGTATATATCAAATAGATTTTTTTTCGTGCACCTTTTTTCTCGCAATTGCTTTTCTTTCAATTTTCTATTCTAATATCTAATATATATATAGTTTCATATGTATTTTTAATAATCATTTTAAGCATTTTTTTCAGGATCGTATATATTATTTACATATTTTTTCTTGCATCTTTTTTCTCGCAATTGTTTTTTTTTCCAATTCCTTTATTCTAATATCTAATATATAATATATATTTTAATGTGCATTTCAATATATATTTTAAGCATTTTTTTCAGGATCGTGTATATTACTTTTTTTTCTTGCACCTTTTCTTCTCGCAATTCCTTTTTCCTTTAATATAACGAAAATCAGCGCATTTAACTGTAATCCATTTCATTATCAGAATGGCTCTAACGTGCATTTTTTTTTCAGGATAGTATATATTACCTGCATATTTTTTCTTGCACCTTTTTTCTCGTAATTGTATTTTTTCAATTCCTTAATTCTAATATCTAATATCTAATATATATTTTGATATGTATTTTAATATGCCTTTTAAGCAATTTTTTCAGGATTGTATATATTGTATTTTTTTTCTTGCACTTTTTTTTCTCGCAATTCCTTTTTCCTTTAATATAACGAAAATCAGCGCATTTAACTGTAATCCATTTCATTTTCAGAACGGCTCTATCGTGTATTTTTTTCAGGATCGTATATATTACTTGCATTTTTTTTCTTGCACCTTTTTTCTCGCAATTGCTTTTCTTTCAATTTTCTATTCTAATATCTAATATATATATAGTTTCATATGTATTTTTAATAATCATTTTAAGCATTTTTTTCAGGATCGTATATATTATTTACATATTTTTTCTTGCATCTTTTTTCTCGCAATTGTTTTTTTTTCCAATTCCTTTATTCTAATATCTAATATATAATATATATTTTAATGTGCATTTCAATATATATTTTAAGCATTTTTTTCAGGATCGTGTATATTACTTTTTTTTCTTGCACCTTTTCTTCTCGCAATTCCTTTTTCCTTTAATATAACGAAAATCAGCGCATTTAACTGTAATCCATTTCATTATCAGAATGGCTCTAACGTGCATTTTTTTTTCAGGATAGTATATATTACCTGCATATTTTTTCTTGCACCTTTTTTCTCGTAATTGTATTTTTTCAATTCCTTAATTCTAATATCTAATATCTAATATATATTTTGATATGTATTTTAATATGCCTTTTAAGCAATTTTTTTCAGGATTGTATATATTGTATTTTTTTTTTCTTGCACCTTTTTTTCTCGCAATTCCTTTTTCCTTTAATATAACGAAAATCAGCGCATTTAACTGTAATCCATTTCATTTTCAGAACGGCTCTATCGTGTATTTTTTTCAGGATCGTATATATTACTTGCATTTTTTTTCTTGCACCTTTTTTCTCGCAATTGCGTTTTCCTTTAATATAACGAAAATCAGCGCATTTAACTGTAATCCGTTTCATTATCAGAATGGCTCTAACGTGTATTCTATTTTATATATCTCTTTTTCAGGATCGTATATATCAAATAGATTTTTTTTTTTTCGTTCACCTTTTTTCTCGCAATTGCTTTTCTTTCAAATTTCTATTCTAATATCTAATATATATATATTTTAATATGTATTTTGAATAATCATTTTAAGCATTTTTTTCAGGATCGTATATATTGTTTACATATTTTTTCTTGCATTTTTTTTCTCGCAATTCTTTTTTTTTCCAATTCCTTTATTCTAATATCTAATATATAATATATATTTTATTATGCATTTCAATATGTATTTTAAGCATTTTTTCCAGGATCGTATATATTTTAAGCATTTTTTTTTTCAGGATCGTATATATTGCATTTTTTTTTCTTGTACCTTTTTTCTCGCAATTCCTTTTTCCTTTCATATAACGAAAATCATCGCGTTTAACTGTAATCCGTTTCATTATCAGAATGGCTCTAACGTGTATTTTATTTTATTTTTTTCAGGATCGTATTTTTTTTTCTTGCATCTTTTATCTTGCAATTGTTTTTTTTCAATTCCTTTATATATTTTAATATGTATTTTAATATGCATTTTAAGCAATTTTTTTTATGGCACCTTCTTTCTTGCATTTTTTTTTTTTTCAATTCCTTTATTCTATTATCTATCTATATGCATTTTAAGTATTTTTTTTCTTTTCTTTTTTTTCTATTTTTTTATTCTAATATTTAATATATAATATATTTTTTAATATGCATTTTAAGCATTTTTTTTCAGGATCATATATGTTGCATTTATTTTCTTGCACCTTTTTTCTCGCAATTGCTTTTTTTCAATTCCTTTATTCTAATGTCTAACATCTAATAGATATTTCAATATGTATTTTAATGTGCATTTTAAGCATTTTTTTTCAGGATCATATATATTGCATTTTTTTTCTTGCACCATTTTTCTCGCAATTGCGTTTTCCTTTAATATAACGAAAATCAGCGCATTTAACTGTAATCCCATTCATTATCAGAATGGCTCTAACAGGTATTCTATTTTATATATCTCTTTTTCAGGATCGTATATATCAAATAGATTTTTTTTTCGTGCACCTTTTTTCTCGCAATTGCTTTTCTTTCAATTTTCTATTCTAATATCTAATATATATATATATTTTAATATGTATTTTTAATAATCATTTTAAGCATTTTTTTCAGGATCGTATATATTATTTACATATTTTTTCTTGCATCTTTTTTCTCGCAATTGTTTTTTTTCCAATTCCTTTATTCTAATATCTAATATCTAATATATATTTTAATATGCATTTCAATATGTATTTTAAGCATTTTTTTCAGGATCGTGTATATTACTTTTTTTTTCTTGCACCTTTTCTTCTCGCAATTCCTTTTTCCTTTAATATAACGAAAATCAGCGCATTTAACTGTAATCCATTTCATTATCAGAATGGCTCTAACATGCATTTTTTTTAAGGATCGTATATATTACCTGCATATTTTTTCTTGCACCTTTTTTCTCGTAATTGTATTTTTTCAATTCCTTAATTCTAATATCTAATATCTAATATATATTTTGATATGTATATCAATATGCCTTTTAAGCAATTTTTTTCAGGATTGTATATATTGTATTTTTTTTCTTGCACTTTTTTTTCTCGCAATTCCTTTTTCCTTTAATATAACGAAAATCAGCGCATTTAACTGTAATCCATTTCATTATCAGAACGGCTCTATTGTGTATTTTTTTCAGGATCGTATATATTACTTGCATTTTTTTTCTTGCACCTTTTTTCTCGGAATTGCTTTTTTTTCAATTCCATTATTCTAATATCTAATATATAATATATATTTTAATATGTATTTTTAATATGCCTTTTAAGCATTTTTTTTTTCTTCTCAGGATCGTATATATTTTACGCATTTTTTTTTCAGGATCGTATATATTGCATTTTTTTTTCTTGTACCTTTTTTCTCGCAATTCCTTTTTCCTTTCATATAACGAAAATCATCGCGTTTAACCGTAATCCGTTTCATTATCAGAATGGCTCTAACGTGTATTTTATTTTATTTTTTTCAGGATCGTATTTTTTTTTCTTGCACCTTTTTTCTTGCAATTGTTTTTTTCAATTCCTTTATATATTTTAATATGTATTTTAATATGCATTTTAAGCAATTTTTTTTATGGCACCTTCTTTCTTGCAATTTTTTTTTTCAATTCCTTTATTCTAATATCTATCTATATGCATTTTAAGTATTTTTTTTTTCTTTTTTTCAATTTCTTTATTCTAATATTTAATATATAATATATTTTTTAATATGCATTTTAAGCATTTTTTTTTTCAGGATCATATATGTTGCATTTTCTTTCTTGCACCTTTTTTCTCGCAATTGCTTTTTTTCAATTCCTTTTTTCTAATGTCTAACATCTAATATATATTTCAATATGTATTTTAATGTGCATTTTAAGCATTTTTTTTCAGGATCATATATATTGCATTTTTTTTTCTTGCACCTTTTTTCTCGCAATTGCGTTTTCCTTTAATATAACGAAAATCAGCGCATTTAACTGTAATCCGTTTCATTATCAGAATGGCTCTAACGTGTATTCTATTTTATATATCTCTTTTTCAGGATCGTATATATCAAATAGATTTTTTTTTCGTGCACCTTTTTTCTCGCAATTGCTTTTCTTTCAATTTTCTATTCTAATATCTAATATATATATAATTTTTTAATATGTATTTTTAATAATCATTTTAAGCATTTTTTTCAGGATAGTATATATTATTTATATTTTTTTTTCTTGCATCTTTCTTCTCGCAATTGTTTTTTTTTTTTTCAATTCCTTTATTCTAATATCTAATATATAATATATATTTTAATATGCATTTCAATATGTATTTTAAGCATTTTTCTCAGGATCGTGTATATTACTTTTTTTTCTTGCACCTTTTCTTCTCGCAATTCCTTTTTCCTTTAATATAAAGAAAATCAGCGCATTTAACTGTAATCCATTTCATTATCAGAATGGCTCTAACGTGCATTTTTTTTTCAGGATCGTATATATTACCTGCATATTTTTTCTTGCACCTTTTTTCTCGTAATTGTATTTTTTCAATTCCTTAATTCTAATATCTAATATCTAATATATATTTTGATGTGTATTTTAATATGCCTTTTAAGCAATTTTTTTCAGGATTGTACAGTATATATTGTATTTTTTTTCATGCACTTTTTTTTCTCGCAATTCCTTTTTCCTTTAATATAACGAAAATCAGCGCGTTTAACTGTAATCCATTTCATTTTCAGAACGGCTCTATCGTGTATTTTTTTTTCAGGATCGTATATTTTACTTGCATTTTTTTTCTTGCACCTTTTTTCTCGGAATTGCTTTTTTTTCACTTCCATTATTCTAATATCTAATATATAATATATATTTTAATATGTATTTTTAATATGCCTTTTAAGCATTTTTTTTTCTTCTCAGGATCGTATATATTTTAAGCATTTTTTTTTCAGGATCGTATATATTGCATTTTTTTTCTTCACGTTTTTTCTCGGAATTGCTTTTTTTTCACTTCCATTATTCTAATATCTAATATATAATATATATCTTAATATGTATTTTTAATATGCCTTTTAAACATTTTTTTTTCTTCTCAGGATCGTATATATTTTAAGCATTTTTTTTCAGGATCGTATATATCATTTACATATTTTTTCTTGCATCTTTTTTCTCCCAATTGTTTTTTTTCCAATTCCTTTATTCTAATATCTAATATATAATATATATTTTAATATGCATTTCAATATGTATTTTAAGCATTTTTTTCAGGATCGTATATATTTTAAGCATTTTTTTTTCAGGATTGTATATGTTGCATTTTTTTTTCTTGTACCTTTTTTCTCGCAATTCCTTTTTCCTTTCATATAACGAAAATCATCGCGTTTAACTGTAATCTGTTTCATTATCAGAATGGCTCTAACGTGTATTTTATTTTATTTTTTTCAGGATCGTATTTTTTTTTTCTTGCACCTTTTTTCTTGCAATTGTTTTTTTTCAATTCTTTTATATATTTTAATATGTATTTTAATATGCATTTTAAGCAATTTTTTTAATCGCACCTTCTTTCTTGCAATTTTTTTTTTAATTCCTTTATTCTAATATCTATCTATATGCATTTTAAGTTTTTTTTTTCTTTTCTTTTTTTCAATTTCTTTATTCTAATATTTAATATATAATATATTTTTTAATATGCATTTTAAGCATTTTTTTTCAGGATCATATATGTTGCATTTTTTTTCTTGCACCTTTTTTCTCGCAATTGCTTTTTTTCAATTCCTTTATTCTAATTTCTAACATCTAATATATATTTCAATATGTATTTTAATGTGCATTTTAAGCATTTTTTTTTCAGGATCATATATATTGCATTTTTTTTCTTGCACCTTTTTTCTCGCAATTGCGTTTTCCTTCAATATAACGAAAATCAGCGCATTAAACTATAATCCGTTTCATTATCAGAATGGCTCTAACGTGTATTCTATTTTATATATCTCTTTTTCAGGATCGTATATATCAAATAGATTTTTTTTTCGTGCACCTTTTTTCTCGCAATTGCTTTTCTTTCAATTTTCTATTCTAATATCTAATATATATATATTTTAATATGTATTTTTAATAATCATTTCAAGCATTTTTTTCAGGATCGGATATATTATTTACATATTTTTTCTTGCATCTTTTTTCTCGCAATTGTTTTTTTTTCCAATTCCTTTATTTTAATATCTAATATATAATATATATTTTAATATGCATTTCAATATGTATTTTAAGCATTTTTTTCAGGATCGTGTGTATTTTTTTTTTCTTGCACCTTTTCTTCTCGCATTTAACTGTAATCCATTTCATTATCAGAATGGCTCTAACGTGCATTTTTTTTTCAGGATCGTATATATTACCTGCATATTTTTTCTTGCACCTTTTTTCTCGTAATTGCTTTTTTTCAATTCCTTAATTCTAATATCTTATATCTAATATATATTTTGATATGTATTTTAATATGGCTTTTAAGCATTTTTTTTCAGGATTGTATATATTGTATTTTTTTTCTTCCACTTTTTTTTCTCGCAATTTCTTTTTCCTTTAATATAACGAAAATCAGCGCATTTAACTGTAATCCATTTCATTTTCAGAACGGCTCTATCGTGTATTTTTTTTCAGGATCGTATATATTACTTGCATTTTTTTCTTGCACCTTTTTTCTCGGAATTGCTTTTTTTTTTCACTTCCATTATTCTAATATCTAATATATAATATATATTTTAATATGTATTTTTAATATGCCTTTTAAGCATTTTTTTTTCTTCTCAGGATCGTATATATTATTTACATATTTTTTCTTGCATCTTTTTTCTCGCAATTGTTTTTTTTTTCCAATTCCTTTATTCTAATATCTAATATATAATATATATTTTAATATGCATTTCAATATGTATTTTAAGCATCTTTTTCAGGATCGTGTATATTACTTTTTTTCCTTGCACCTTTTCTTCTCGCAATTCCTTTTTCCTTTAATATAACGAAAATCAGGGCATTTAACTGTAATCCATTTCATTATCAGATTGGCTCTAACGTGCATTTTTTTTTCAGGATCGTATATATTACCTGCATATTTTTTCTTGCACCTTTTTTCTCGTAATTGTATTTTTTCAATTCCTTAATTCTAATATCTAATATCAAATATATATTTTGATATGTATTTTAATATGCCTTTTAAGCATTTTTTTTCAGGATCATATATATTGCATTTTTTTTCTTGCACTTTTTTTTCTCGCAATTCCTTTTTCCTTTAATATAACGAAAATCAGCGCATTTAACTGTAATCCATTTCATTTTCAGAACGGCTCTATCGTGTATTTTTTTTCAGGATCGTATATATTACTTGCATTTTTTTTCTTGCACCTTTTTTCTCGGAATTGCTTTTTTTCACTTCAATTATTCTAATATCTAATATATAATATATATTTTAATATGTATTTTTAATATGCCTTTTAAGCATTTTTTTCTTCTTCTCAGGATCGTATATATTTTAAGCATTTTTTTTCAGGATCATATATATTGCATTTTTTTTTCTTGTACCTTTTTTCTCGCAATTCCTTTTTCCTTTCATATAACGAAAATCATCGCGTTTAACTGTAATCCGTTTCATTATCAGAATGGCTCTAACGTGTATTCTATTTTATAAATCTCTTTTTCAGGATCGTATATATCAAATAGATTTTTTTTTCGTGCACCTTTTTTCTCGCAATATCTTTTCTTTCAATTTTCTATTCTAATATCTAATATATATATATTTTAATATGTATTTTTAATAATCATTTTAAGCATTTTTTTCAGGATCGTATATATTATTTACATATTTTTTCTTGCATCTTTATTCTCGCAATTGTTTTTTTTTCCAATTCCTTTATTCTAATATCTAATATATAATATATATTTTAATATGCACTTCAATATGTATTTTAAGCATTTTTTTCAGGATCGTGTATATTACTCTTTTTTTCTTGCACCTTTTCTTCTCGCAATTCCTTTTTCCTTTAATATAACGAAAATCAGCGCATTTAACTGTAATCCATTTCATTATCAGAATGGCTCTAACGTGCATTTTTTTTTTTCAGGATCGTATATATTACCTGCATATTTTTTCTTGCACCTTTTTTCTCGTAATTGTATTTTTTCAATTTCTTAATTCTAATATCTAATATCTAATATATATTTTGATATGTATTTTAATATACCTTTTAAGCAATTTTTTTCAGGATTGTATATATTGTATTTTTTTTCTTGCACTTTTTTTTCTCGCAATTCCTTTTTCCTTTAATATAACGAAAATCAGCGCATTTAACTGTAATCCATTTCATTTTCAGAACGGCTCTATCGTGTTTTTTTTTTTCAGGATCGTATATATTACTTGCATTTTTTTCTTGCACCTTTTTTCTCGGAATTGCTTTTTTTCACTTCCATTATTCTAATATCTAATATATAATATATATTTTTAATATGCCTTTTAAGCATTTTTTTTTCTTCTCAGGATCGTATATATTTTAAGCATTTTTTTTTTCAGGATCGTATATATTTTAAGCATTTTTTTTTCAGGATCGTATATATTGCATTTTTTTTTCTTGTACCTTTTTTCTCGCAATTCCTTTTTCCTTTCATATAACGAAAATCATCGCGTTTAACTGTAATCCGTTTCATTATCAGAATGGCTCTAACGTGTATTTTATTTTATTTTTTTTCAGGATCGTATTTTTTTTTCTTGCACCTTTTTTCTTGCAATTGTTTTTTTTTTCAATTCCTTTATATATTTTAATATGTATTTTTATATGCATTTTAAGCAATTTTTTTTATGGCACCTTCTTTCTTGCAATTTTTTGTTTGAATTCCTTTATTCTAATATCTATCTATATGCATTTTAAGTATTTTTTTTCTTTTCTTTTTTTTCAATTTCTTTATTTTAATATTTAATATATAATATATTTTTTAATATGCATTTTAAGCATTTTTTTTCAGGATTATATATGTTGCATTTTTTGAATTCCATTATTCTAATATCTAATATATAATATATATTTTAATATGTATTTTTAATATGCCTTTTAAGCATTTTTTTTTTCTTCTCAGGATCGTATATATTTTAAGCATTTTTTTTTTTTCAGGATCGTATATATTGCATTTTTTTTTCTTGTACCTTTTTTCTCGCAATTCCTTTTTCCTTTCATATAACGAAAATCATCGCGTTTAACTGTAATCCGTTTCATTATCAGAATGGCTCTAACGTGTATTTTATTTTATTTTTTTCAGGATCGTATTTTTTTTTCTTGCACCTTTTTTCTTGCAATAGTTTTTTTTTCAATTCCTTTATATATTTTAATATGTATTTTAATGTGCATTTTAAGCAATTTTTTTTATGGCACCTTCTTTCTTGCAATTTTTTTTTTGAATTCCTTTATTCTAATATCTATCTATATGCATTTTAAGTATTTTTTTTTTCTTTTCTTTTTTTTCAGTTTCTTTATTCTAATATTTAATATATAATATATTTTTTAATATGCATTTTAAGCATTTTTTTTCAGGATTATATATGTTGCATTTTTTTTCTTGCACCTTTTTTCTCGCAATTGCTTTTTTTCAATTCCTTTATTCTAATGTCTAACATCAAATATATATTTCAATATGTATTTTAATGTGCATTTTAAGCATTTTTTTTTCAGGATCATATATATTGCATTTTTTTTCTTGCACCTGTAGTAGTGCGGGACGCCCTATACCCGTGGCGAATAGGCGTTTAAGGGGTTGTTTTTTTTTTTTTTTTTTTGTTTTGGGGGGGGGGGGTGCCGTTGAATACCAAATAGACGTCCTGCCTACCACTAAATGTAGTGTGCAGATATACTTAGATCAAATGACAGTGCAAATGGCTCAATGCCAAATGAGTATAATATGGAGATGTGTGATGGATGAATGAGTATATGCATAGAATTAGCCCGCTTGGCACGTCACTCTTCCTTTGCTGCCACCACCCAGTTATACGTCTGGGAACGTCATGTGTGTGGGGGTGTAAGAATCGTGTGCAAGAGAGTGTAAGGGAAAAACAGGAGGTGTGGGCGTGGATGTATGTGTGTATAATATGCGTGTATGAAAGTGGTTTGGTAGCGTGCGAACCGAGGGGGCGTGGTGGGTGTATGAATGTGTGAATGTATGAACGAATAACTGAACGAATGTGTGAGTGAGTAAACAGTTGAGAGACTGCGTGCTTAAACCGACTCGATGTGTACTAATTATTCATATATGTGCGAGTCTTCAGAGTAATCAACATGTAGCTGGAGATTTCAACCATAGGTAAATAGTTAATCCTAGAGTCCATCATCTGAGGCGACTTCAACTCTCAGGTAAGTAGTAATCCAAACCTTTAAAAACAATGAAACCAGCTTCCAGCTAAGTACATAAGTTTCTTCTGTGACCAAGTTTCTTTTTAATAATTTATAAATCAATAGGCCAGGAGTATACCCATCGCTCATTCACATATACTGGTGCAATAGATTTAATTTGATAATTATTTTAACGTATGCTCAACCTGCCAGTATTATCAAGATAGAGTTGTATTATTATACTATTGTTAATATCTTTTTTTCTTTTCCAGATACAGAATTCAAGTTAATCTTTATATTCGGATAAAATATTTGAATAATTCTCTTCAGATGGAAAGCTGAAATTGATCTCTTCGTTTCAAATACAATATTCAGATTAATACTTTTTTTTTCCAGTTTTAAGGTTTTTTAAGTTTTATTTCGTATCCTCCTTCAGCCAAAGTATCCACAATGAGAAACAAATTAAAATGATTTAAAATGAATATACAAACTTTAAAATAATAATCATTCACTCGGTATTTAAAA
>NW_028234445.1:540493-546397 GCF_977035675.1 Penaeus japonicus | reverse complement strand
GATATATACTATGTTGCGGCTTTTTTTTGTTTGTCTTTTTGTTGTATGTTTTTTTTTTCTTACATACTTTATTATTTTTCTTACTAATTTATATCCGTGGACACGTAGGTATATTTTATTTTATTTTTTTCGTGTCTTACTGTTATCTCTACGCACTCTATGGATTATTTTTTTTTATTCTTCTTCTTCTTCTCTTCTCTTTCTCCTAACACGCGTATGAATACTAACTACATAACCACAATGGAAACAAACAACACCATCATGCTATTTGTTTCGATGCAGTATCTGGCCACATCTCAAGACCCTTACTTGGGTAGGAACGCTGTGTGACGTCATGCCGTTGCTTGACAAAAGTTCGAAAGCTACAGCAGACCAATTACGGGGTTCTTTTTCTCAGGCTTTTTATTTAGTGTTTGGTGTCCGTCGTGTGTGATGGGTGAAGGGTGACTTGTGTGCCGAGCACTTTTCGCTTCTTGCACACAGGCGCCTAGTGTACGGTTTGTATTCACAAGGACGCTTGATCTGCAACCGCCACAACCACACAACCCCCCCACACCACACCACCCCACCCACCACCCCCACACACATCTATCTCTATATTATATATCAATATATAATAATTCTATATGTACTATATACCCCATATTTATTTCTAATTTCTTCATTGTGAGAGTGTGTGTGTGTTATATATATATCTAACAATCTATATATCTCTTAGTTATATATAAATTATATATATTATCTACATACTCTATATTATATCTTCATATATATCTATCTTATATATATATTGCATATAGTATATATAATATATATATCTATTAAATATATCTATACATATATATATATACATAATCCACATACTATATATTCTATTATCTCTATATATAACTAATATATCTATATATTTATTATCTATATTATTAATTATCTATCTTCTATTATCTCTTTATTTTTATATCTTAATCGATATATATAAATATATCTATCTATATATCTCTCAACTTCTAATATCACTCTAAATATATATATATATAAAAATATATATATATATATCATAAATATATATGCATAAATACATATAATAATATATATCTATATATATTCACTCTATATAATCTATCACTCTAAATATATTAATAGTCATTAAACTAAAACACTCATGAACGCATTCATCCATATATGCCATATATAAAAGTACAACCCCAAAGGCTCCCATTTCTCTCCCAATAATGCCAGAGATCCGATAAGAGTGTCGCCAAGATACTTAAGCATCTCTTTCGGATTTTATACTGCTCGCGGACAAACACCTGAACCTTGTGCCAAAGGTTGAGCCATTAAGTGACAACTATACCATATAAATAATACTATATAATATATATATATTTACTATATATATATATATACTATATATATATAACTTATATTAATGTATGTACGTATATATATATATACACTTCATGTATATATATATACTGACTCATATATATAATATATAATATATAGATATAATATATATATATAGATGTAATGTAGTAGTATGTATATACATATAAATATATATTACTATATATATATATATATACTAATATATAATATATATATATATATTCATATACACACACACACACACACAACTACACACACACACACACCCCACACACACACACACACAAACACACACACACACACAACACACAAAACTCCAATCATCACATATAAAAACCAATTGGCATTTATCAATAAAGAATAACAATATATTTACCACTGACTTTACCTTCTCTTTAAGTCCATGCACACCTCGAATGATTGGCCAAGAGAGACCCATAAACGACCAATGACACAAACACACAACATAATCCAACAAAAAACCGCCAAGATAAAAAAAAGGCGAGAGATAAAGGAGAGAGAGAGAGATGAGCGAGAGAAGAGAGGAGAGGCGAGAGCGAGAGAGAGAGAGAGAGAGAGAGAGAGAGAGATTGAGAGAGAGAGAGAGAAAGAGAGTAGAGAGAGAGAAGAGAGAAAGGAGGCGAGAATGTGAGCGGTAGAGAGAGAGAAGAGAAAGAGAGAGAGAGAGAGGGAGAGGGGGGAGAGGAGAGAGAGATCAGAGAGAGAAAGAGAGCGGGTGGGAGGTCGAGAAAGGAGAAGCGTAGAGAGTCGAGAGAGCGAAGAGAGAAGAGAGAGAGAGAGAAGGGAGAGAGCAGAAGAGCGAGAGAAGCAGTGCGAGAGAGTGGTCTAGAGAGAGAGAGATGAGAGCGAGAGAGAGAGAGAGCGATGAAAGAGAGAGAGAAAGAGGGAAGAGGACGGTGAGAGAGAGAGACGCGTTAGCAGCGCGAGATTGAGAGATTGAATGGAGAGGCGATGCGCCGCGGCGAGGGGGGGGAGGATGTCTGCGTGGCTCACCAGGAGAGAGAGTGGGAGAAAGAGAGGTGAGAGAGAGGTAATTTGGGAATGTAGAGAGAGGGAGAGAGAGATGAGAGAGAGAGGCTAGAGAAAGAGAGAAGAGAAGAAGAGGAAGCAAGCCGCAGAGAGAAGAGAGTAGAGAAGAGAAGAGAAAGAACGAGGAGAAGACCGCGCGCTGCTGGAGAGAGAGTGAGCGTGGTTGGAGAGAGAGAGGATAGGGGGGGGAGAAGAGAGACCCTTACAGATAGAAGAGAGGGAGGGGAATGAGTAGAACTAACGCGCGACGAGCGCAGCGGAGGAGCGGCGAGAGAGAGAGAGAGAGAGAGAGGCGCATGCCAGGGAGAGAGAGAAGTAGATAGAGAGAGAGCGGGAGAGAGAGAAGAGAGAGGCGAGAGAGAGAGGCGATTACTGCGGTCATCTCACACACTGAGCTAATGGCCTGTTATTGGTGGAGCGACAGTCGCGTATATGTCTATCTCGAGATCATCCCTGACGCTGACCCTTTGAAGGGGTGAGGGGCGGGGGGCCAGGAGAGGCAGGGAGAGGGGGGAGGGGGGAGGGGTCGTTGAGGGAAAGGTAATGTGGAGGTGGTTAGGAGGAGGAGGGGAAAGATTAAGGAGTGGGGGGTAGGGGATAGGGATCATTTGGCGAAAGGGTTCAGGGGGGGTAGGTGGAGAAAGTAAGGGGGTAGGGATACTAGGTGGGAGGGAGAAGTGCGGGCAGGAAGGAGACAGGGATGGGGGCGGTGAGGTTACGGAGGGGGAGAAGGGGGTGGGGGTGGGGGTGGGGAGGAGCGGAGCGGGGAGAGAAGGAAGAAGGAGGGGGGGAAAGGAGAGAAGCAGGTATGAAATGAGTTGAGTGAAAGGTAGGTGGGAGGAATAGAGGAAGAGGGGGATGGATATATGTGTGGGGAAGGAGGGTGAGAGGTGGGGAGGGGAGGAGGAGGTGGAAAAGGGAAGGTGGGGAATAGGAGGGAGGGGTTGATGCGTGTGTAGGGTGGGGTGAAAAGATAAAGAAGTTGGAAAGGGGAGGAGGAGGGGGTAGGGGTGTAGGTAAGAGATGTAAGAAGAATGAGAAATAAGAGACATGAGAGACAGATAGTAGATGATATGGATAGTATAAGGATTGTAAACCAGGACGGTAATGATAAACTGACAGAGAAAAAAACGCACGAAAGAAAGGAATTAATAGTAAATAGAGTGATGTATATGTCAACAGCCGCCCCCTCCCCCCACATTACAACACAACACAGAACACACAGACACACAACACACACACACTATATATATATATATAGATATATATAAATATATAATATATATATATATCAATTAGTGATGATATTAATATATAGTATATAAACTTATTGTAGAATTAATATATGTAATATATATATATTATCAATATATATATATATTATTATATATATATTATATATATATACCATCTATATATACTGACTGACTGCGAAAAAACATCCTCTCTCTTGTCAGGAAGATGGAAAGTTTGATAACTTTCGAAGTTTGAAAATAATTAACAGGTGGGGGCAGTAGGTGGGAGGTGGAAGAGTGAAAATCTGGAATTTTGAAGATAGTTGAATGGAAAGCTGAAAGTGGAAAGGGAGAGTGGAAGATAGAATGTGGGAGGTGGATGGAGAATTGAGAGTGGAAGGTTCAAGGTGTGTGTTCAAGAGAGAGAGAGAGAGAGAGAGAGAGAGAGAGAGAGAGAGAGAGAGAGAAGCGAGCCGTGTGAGAGAGAGAAGGAGAGCGAGAGCTGGAGAGGTGCGTTGAGAGGAGGAGACATGAAGAGAGGGGGAGGGATGAGAAGAATGGAGTTGAGAGTGCGAGAGGAGAAGAGTGGTGGGGGGAGTGAAGGAGGAGGAGGATGAGAGGAGTGAAAGATGGAGGAAGAGGAGAGGAGAGGTGGGAATGTGAGGAGAGGGAGGGGGGGATGAGGAGGGGGAGGGAGAAGGAGAGTTGAGTGAGCGGTGAGGAGAGGAGGAGAGAGACCTCCAGGGGTGAGAGTGGGAATGGGGAGGAGAGGGATTGGGATGAGGAGGGGAGAAAGAGAGATAGTGGGAGATGGGTGAGGAAGAGAGAGAGAGAGAAGAGAGAGAGAGAGTGTTAGTGTGTTGTGTAGTGTTTGTGTGTGTGGTTGTTGTGTGAGGAGAAGGAGAGTAGAGAAAGAGAGAAAACTTACTCGAAGCAAATTAAACAGAGTCGCAGAAAAATCAAAACAGAGGAACAGAGAACGAGGGCAACACAGAACCATCAACAACACGGAACAATCCTCACCTAACAGAGAGCCAATGAAGCTTACTAAATAACGAATCAGAAGGTCCATAAAAAAAACACTAAAAAAAATATTAACCCTTACGGAATCCTAACATCAAACTAGATGTCCAAAAACCAGAAAAAAAAAAAAAAAGGGGAAAAAAAAGAGAAAAAAAATTTGCTTATTTGAACAACGACCTCAGAAGTACAAAGAATCAGGGAAAAAAAAAAAAAAAAAAAAAAAAAATATGACTGCACTAAGAGAATCTTTCAAATTTAGATTTCATATTAGGACACTTCTAATTTTGAAGAGAATACATTAAACAAAAGGAATACACGTTAAACATTATTGAAAAGAATATCAATAAAGCCTTTTGAACAACACATTAAGGAATAAAAAAAAAAAAAAAAAATCAGGAAACCCGCCACAATAAGAGAACCTCAAACAAACCAATGGAAAAACAGAACCCTGAGAATCATTATAAAAAACAAACGAGACACAAAAGAACCAAAAGAACCCAAAAAGAGTCCCAATTGAACATAACCCCAAAGAAACGCAACTGACACATCCGACTAAGGAAAAGACTGAAAGGACTTGGAAAGACAGAAAAGACTTGACAGGCTGAAAGGCTGAAAGGCTGAAAGACTGAAAGATGAAAAGGACTGAAAGACTGAAGATGAATAAGACTGAGAGACTGAAAGAATGAAAGACTGAAAACCTGAAAGACAGAAACTGAAAGACTGAAAGACTGAAAAAGACTGAAAGACCTGGAAAGATGAAACGACCTGAAAGACAGAAGAAGATGCTGAAAAGGCTGAATGTGAAAGACAGAAAGACTGAAAGACTGAAAGATGCCGAAAGACTGAAAGCCTGTCAAGAAACTGAAATGACTGAGAAAGAAGGGAAGAAAGACTAGAGAAAGGCTGAAAAGACAGAAAAAGACTGAAAGACTGAAAAGATGGAGATGAAAGACTGAAAGACTGAAAAAGACTGAAAGACTGAAAAACACAAAGACTGAAAGGCGTTGGAAAGACAGAAAAGAGAAAGACTGAAAGACTGCAAGGGGCCTCTTGAAATGGCCTGAAATGAAAGCGCAATGAAAGACTGAAAAACAGAAAGAACTTGAAGAGGCTGAAAGACTGAAAAGACTGAAAAGACTGAAAGACAAGCACTGTGGGAGGGTGGCTTGAGAGCGTTGTGTGTTCATGTCATTTAATACCGGGAGAT
>NW_028234445.1:530493-535493 GCF_977035675.1 Penaeus japonicus | reverse complement strand
AGAGAGAGAGGGGGGGGGAGAGAGAAAGAGAGAGAGAGAGAGAGAGAGAGAGAGAAGAGAGAGAGAGATAATAGACGGTTGGTGCAGCAAATGTCAAGTGTTTTAAGTGTGTCTAACATGATCTTGCAATAAATCAACAATTATACACTTATGTAAACCTTATTAAAATTTTGCAGCCTAATGATGCAATTGTAATGTCGACAATCAACTACTGATTGTATTAAGTAATAAAGATAATGAAGTGATGAAACAGTAAACGACAGATAATGATATAATAATTGCAATGCAGATAAATTGCTCTTTGTAATTTTACGTCCCCCCCCCCCCCCCCCCCCCCCCCCCCCCCCACCCCCCCTTGCCAATCAAAGCGGACAGGAATGATAAATCGATTTTTTTTTATTTTTTTTATTATGATTAATTTCACTCTTCTTGATTCGATTCTAAAAACATTTTGATATATCAAAATGTTCTGTTCTAAACGTATATTAATTTATTTTATAAAATCATAGGGCCGTACAATAGTGGAACAAAGTGAAAAAAATGACTCTCCCTTACTTGCAAATATTGCACGTGATACAATAAGAACCAACGATGATAATTGCTTGAACAAATGACAAATGTTAACCGTGCCACCAACAGCCAACTAACAATGTTATTAACATGCTGATGGTAACTGATAGTGCCCAAAAGAACTGGCATCATTGCATTTTTTAAAATCTTCACATACTAAAATGTGTTTGTTATATTTTACCTCACATACTTTAGAAAAAAAAAGTCACCGGTAAGCCTGATGATGCATGACGAAGTTCTAGGAAATGGATACGATACTATACTAGTAATTATTTTTTACTATTATTACTAATTACTAATTTGCTAGTTAGTGATTATAGACTGTTATCATAATTATTTAGTACTAATCTTACTAGTAGTTACTAAATACTGCAAAGCAAAAATATTTAAATAAGGCAACCTTGTTAATGTGGCAATTAATTTATAGATTCAGGATCCGAAAGATGCAACAATTTTACAGTGGTTTCTTGTTTGAACATTTTATAGAAAACTACTAACCTTATACTGCAACTCTTAAAATTTACATTCAGTTCTCATCAATCTCTTTTATTTAGAAGATTCATAATCACTGTTTTCATTGTTTACATACATTGTTTTTACTGATTTTAATATTTGATTACGAAACCAGGTCAATAATTCTGAACTCGATTTTTATCCGTCGATTTAAGTCAATGGCTCGCTTTGCATCATTGCCAATTTTCCGATCATTGAATTGTTTATTATTAAAATTGCAGATTTAATGAGCAAACTGAAGAAGAGCATAAGTGTGCACCAATATTACATAGATATGCGATCTCAAACATTCATAAAAACAACCAGCAATGTTTATGATGTGAATCATTTATATTTTCCCTCTGAGATTATCAACTCACTCGCTGTAGATAAACCTTAGTATTATCTAAACAATTCTGTGACGGCTTAGATTACGAGTTTCTAATCCTTGCAACAACACGAACAACTGTCTATGGAGGATATATAACTGCCATCTCGATTTCACATATTCAATATTACGAATTGTTATTGTGGTCGTCCTAGCTTGTATACTATGTGTCAGAAGTCACGTACCTGGTGTTAAAAAAGAAAAGAAAAAAAAAAATATATATATTTTATATAAATTCTATGTCTGTTAATTATAGGATGGCTGTAGCACGTCTTGTAAAAAAAAAAAAAAAAAAAAAAAGATTGCATTGTTGTCAAAAAGACCCCGTATACTTTCTTGAAAAGAGTAAATTGCATAGCAACCATTTGCTTCATCATTATATCATGTTTAAAAGAAGCATTACTTCAGACAAAATAAAAAGCATGAATTCCACATTTGTCATCATCCCTCATAACCCACCATCAACTATTCAAACCACCATTATCATCACCCATCAAAAAACCAGGGGAAGCCAAGCCAGACTCGCTGACATAACACCAATTTCCCCCCAAGACAATCAGTTGCATCACAGGCAAAACGATCTCAAAGGGGGAATTTCCGACGGGGGGGGGGGTGGAGATCTTCTGCTCACTATACCCCTTTCCCGCTCCGACGGGTCTCCTTGCCTCGACCGGAAGCCGCTGCTGGAGCTGGTTTCCCCTTCCCCTTCCTCTCGCCCCCCCCTCCACCCTCGGCGGCGCGGCGCTCGCTCGCTCCTCGCTCGCTGAGTGGGATTTTTCCGAGAAAGAGCTTCCTCGCTTTCCTCATGCATCATAGTTTGATATCGTGTAGGTGTAGGTGTAGTGTAGTGTATGAGTGTACTACTGTGCATGGTGTGCTTTGCACACTAACACTCACGCGTCGTCTTTCTCTTTCTTTTTCTCCTCGTCGCTCTCGCACTCTCTCTCTCTCTCTATTTCTATTTTCTCTCGCTCTCTTTTTCCCCCTCCCCCCCTCTCTCACGCTCAATATCTCTCTCTCTCTTTCTCTTTCCCTCACTCCTTATTTCCTCTCTCTCTCTCCCAGATATATATAATAGAGATATAAATATATATATAAATATATATATAAATATGGATAAGTTGGATAGATAGAAGGATATATGGGTGGAGATAATTAATAGATATATAGAGAAAGATAGATGATGGATAACATATATAAAGATAGAAAATTGATAAATAGATAACTACAAAACATCATACATACATACATAAATATACATCCATACATAAATTCATACATACATACATTACAATATATATATATATATAAATATAATATATCTATATATATCTATATATATATTAATGTATGTATATTATATAATATATAAAAAATATATAAATATAATATATACAAAATATATATATATATATATATATTATATAATAAATATATATAATATATTTAATATATAATATATATGTATTACACACACACTGACATACATACACACATCACACACACACACACCCACAACACACACACAGACACACCCACACACACCACACACACACATATAAAACTATATATATATATATATATATATATAAATATATAATATATATATATATATATAAATCACACAAATAAATAAGTGTGTTAACTATATATATCTATAATATATATAAATAAATATATATAATAATATATTATATAAATATATATAAATATATCTATATATATACAAAATATGTAATAAACACACAAACACATCACGCACACACACCCCATCACACACACACACACACACCACACCACACACACACACACACACATCACACACACACAAATAAACAACATATATAAAATATATATTATAAATATATATATAATATATATATTAAATATATATATTTTTATCTATATCTATATACAAACATAAAAATATATATAAAACTAAATATAAAATATATATATATAATATATAAATATATATATATAAACAACACATACATATATGTATAATATACATATATATAATATAGATATAAATATATATAGAAATAAAAATAAATATATATATATATATAATATACATATAAAAATAAAATATCTAAATATATATATAATATATATAATATATATTATATATATATATATAAATTAATAATATATAAATATAAAAATAAATATATATAAATATAATATGTATATATATAAATATATTTTATATAATAATATAATATATGTATTTATGATGTAAATAAATATATATATAATATATATACATACATATATAATATAAATATAAATATATATAATAAAAATATAATATATAAAATAAATATATATTATATACATATATAATACACATACACACACGTGATTATATCGCATGACAGAAAAAAAAAACACATCATCTTAATCATTTAATTATAACAGCCCAAAAAAACCACACTGACAATTCGAATACACCCTAACCCAATCAATTCACCAATAAGAAAGAAAATATAAAACACACACTCATATACGGAAACAACATTTTCCACTGCAAAAAAAAAAAAAACTGAAGCATGAACGAACGAGCAAAGGTTCGTTCGTTTTTTTGGTCACTTTCCAGGCGTTTATATATATAGACGAATGAATCAACCCCTTTGCCAAAGCTTCCGGGTGCGATTTATTTTTTATTTTTTTTTTTTTGTTTTTTTGTAGCAGAAGGTCGGAAGGAATGATGGGGAATGGGGAAGGGAGAAGATAAGGGGATGAGAGGGAAGGGAGATGTAGACAGGGAAAAGGAAAGGAAAAATCACAAGTGGGGAGTAGAAAGAAGATGGAAAAGAAGGGAAGTCAAAACGGGTGAGGGAAATGATAGAAATGGATGGGGGGGAGGGTGATAACAGAGGGGGAAAGGGGAGGGAAAATAAGGAGACACAGGGGATGGAAAGGAGAGTAGAAAAGAGAAAGAAAATGATAAAGATAGATTAAGAATAAAAAGAGAGAGTTTAGAAAAAGAGAAAATAGGAATTAAATGGTAAATTTAATTAAAACCGGAGAATCAAAAAATGGGGATAAAAAGGGGAAGAAAGAAAGAAAAGATAGAAAACGATGGGGAAAAAAAAGGGGAATGGAAAGGGATAAAGTGGGGAATAGAGACGAAGATAGTAGAAGAGAACAATGATAGACAAATAAGTAGAGAAAAAGGACAAAAGATAAAGGAAATACTTGAAAATTAAATAATCGTAAAACATGGAAATAGAAAGGAAGAGGAGGGGGGGGGAAGGAGAAGAGGAAGTAATCATGATAAAGAAAAGGAGTGTTTTGTATTGGGAGAACATTCTTAAAAAAAAAACGCTGAGCTATTGTGTCTTATCCCTTTTCTCTTCTTTCTTTTCTATGTTTTTTTTTTTTTCGTGTCTGTTTTTTCCACTCTCTACACCCAGTCTCTCTCTCTTTCTCTCACTATCCCTCCCTTCCTCTCTCTCTCTCTCTCTCTCTCTCTTTCTCTCTCCCTCTCACCATCCCTCCCTCCCTCCCACTCTTTCTCTCTCTCTCTCTCTCTCTCTGCTCC
>NW_028234445.1:527856-530393 GCF_977035675.1 Penaeus japonicus | reverse complement strand
AAAATTAATAATATATATAATATATATTTATATTTATTTTTTATATATTTATATATATATATATATAAAATTTTCATACTTAATTTTATATATATATATATATATTATATATATTTATATATATATATATTTTAATTGTGGGTGTGTGGTGTGTGTGGGGGTGTTTGTGTGTGTTTTGGTGTGGGTGTGTGTTAAAATATATATATATATATATATTTATATTTCATATTTATATTTTATTCTCATATATATTTTTTCTTTAAAATTTTTAAAATATGTCCACACAAAACCACAAAATTCCACTCTGAGGGAAAAAGGGACACTATACAAAAGGAAATTTAAAACATGAACCATTGGGGAAAAACGTGTTGCTTAAAATTTTGGGTCCCTTTGGTTGCAATTTGTCTCTTATGGTCACGGGAAAAATTTTTGCAAGGAAGGATGAAACGGAATAATTTCGGTGATGTTGCACTGGGATTCAGATAAATTTGGGGATGATTTACTATAAATAAAGATACTTTTGGGTTATTGCAAGGTCTTTTGGGGTTTTTTGCAGGGGAAAAATCAAAAATCGTAATGCTTTATTGTTTAATTGTTTAGGGAAAAAAAAAAGAATGAAAGTGTCAATTGTTTTTAAATTTGAGTAAGGTTACGGGCCCCTAAAACCTTTTTTTTTTCTTGTTTCTTTATTTTTTCCCTTTTTCCCTCGCTTTCTTTTTTTCTTGCGGCACAGAAACCACTTACTAATTGCATTCAGGATAAAAAAAGGCTTTTGAAGTGATATTTAAAAATTTGGGCTTCATGACAAAAACTTTCTTCGGTATGATTTTTCCTTTCCTTTTTTTCCCTCTCCTTCTTTTATCTGCTTCTTCCTTTTTATTTTCTTTATATTCTTGGCCAGCTTCATTTTTTTTTTCTTTTTTTTTTCATCTCCGCCACCCTTTATTTTTTCCTTTCTTTTTCTCCCTCTATCCCTTAAGCCCAGCCGTTAAAGTTTCAAAACGATTTCCTCGTTTTGCCCCCAAAAAAAGGATTTTCGTCTTAGTAAGGTTTCCCGTTGAAGAAGCAATAAATTTCGGCAAGATTTCTGAAAGGGCGATGGAAAACCAAATTTGACGCGAAAAATGATAACGATAAATCTAAAAAATTTTTTCCCACTGAGAAAAAGTCTTTCGTAATTTTGCGAGGGATTAAGTAAACACCTCGTGCTCAGTAATTTTGGAATTAAAAGAACAATTAAAAAAAAAAAGAAAGAAAAAAGAAAAAAAAAAAAAAAAAAACATAGCCAGAAAGCATTAAAACCTATTCATGCGATGTAAAAATTCAAACTCTGCAAGGGGTTAAGTTTTAGAGTTACGGTTCTGGTATCATGAGTGGTGGTTTGGGTGGACATTATAGTGGTGTGTCTAAGAAAGGTTTTTTGGAGAGGGGTAAGGTAGGATGACGGTTTGGGGGGAGAAAAAAATTAATATATTATATTTATATATATTATATATATTTTTATATATATATTTATATATTTTGTATATTTAAATCCCCCTATATATATAATTATATATATATTATATATGTATGTATGTATATATATATAAAAATATATTTATATATTTATATCTATATATATAATATATATGTATATTTATATATATTATTATATATATATATATCTATATAAATATAGATATATATGTAATATATTATTTATATATATATATATATTTATTATATATATATATATATATATATACTGTTATATGTATATATATACATGTTATACTTATTATATATATATATTATATATATAATAATATATATAATTAATATCTATATATATATATCTAAAAGTTTTATTATATATATATATATTTATATATATATTATATATATATATCATATATGTATATCTAAATATATATATTTATATATATATATAATATAATTAATATAGATTTATATTACATATATATTTATATATATATATATTAATATTTATATTATATATATAATAATACTGTATATATTATACATTTTTATTTAGATATATATAGATATAGATATATATATATATATATTATATGATATATATGTATATATAAATATGTATATATATATTTATATATATATATATATATATATTTAGATATATATTTTACATATATAAGATTTATATTTTTTCTTTTAACCAGTGATGGTAGAAATCTGTACTAGGGTACACGATTAACACAATGAAACAATCTTTCCAAAGGTTTTGAGATACTAGCGTGTGTAATATTGGTTTTAATTGTGACATGGATAATAAACTATGGATACAGACTTGCACAAAATTACAAAATCAAAAAGGAGTAATCATGTTAGCATATTGTAAGGTATATGCTAAAACGTTTGGTAATTAGGTATTTAATGAATGATTTTATTAATATAGATTTAGAGAAATTCCAACTGAAAAGTCAGAACACTTTCCACTAAGATTATACTTAACTATTTATTATGTTTTTAAATATTTCCAAACATCAATCTCGTTGATAGATACACAATTT
>NW_028234445.1:516504-522756 GCF_977035675.1 Penaeus japonicus | reverse complement strand
AGGAAAAAGGAATTGCGTGAAAAAAGGTGCAAGAAAAAAAAATGACGATCCTTAAAAAAAACTAAAATGCTTAAAATACACGTTAGAGCCATTTTGATAACGAAAAAGATTACAGTTAAATGCGCTGATTTTCGATATATGAAAGGAAAAAGTAATTGCGAGAAAAAAGGTGCAAGAAAGAAAAAAAATGACGATCCTGAAAAAAAAACATAAAAATTCTTAAAATACACGTTAAGAGCCATTCAATAACGAAACGGATTAACATTTGAATGCATGATTTCCGTTATATTAAGGAAAAAAAAAAGAATTGCCAGAAAAAAAGGGAAGAAAAAAAAAATGAAGATCCTGAAAAAAAAAAACTAAATCCGTAAAATTACGTTATTGCCATTCTGATAACGAAACGGATTAAAGTTAAATATACTGATTTTCGTTTTATTAAAGGAAAAAGCAATTAAGAGAAAATAGGTCCAAGAAAAAAAAAATGACGATCCTCAAAAAACCCTAAAATGCTTAAAATACACGTTACAGCCATTCTGATAACGAAACTGTTTACAGGTTAAACGGGATGATTTTTGTTATATAAAGGAAAAAACATTTCTGAGAAAAAGGTTGTAAGAAAAAAAATTAATGAATCCTTGAAAAAAAATCTGAAATTGCTTTACAAAAATACACGTTCGCCAGTCTGGAAGAACTAAAACGGATTAGAGTTAAATGCGCTGATTTTCCGTTATATTAAAAGAAAATGGAATTGCGACAGAAAAAAGGTGCAGAAAAAAAAGGACGATGCGCTGTAACTAAAACCCCCGAATATGCGTAAATTACCGTTAGAGCCAGTCTGATAACGAAACAGATTAAATTAATGCCTGATTTTTCGTTATATTTAAGGAAAAAGCAATGCGAGAAAAAAGGTGCAAGAAAAAAACATGACGAATCCGAAAAAACCCTCAAATGCTTTAAAATACCAACTTTAAGCAATTCTGATGACCGAAACGATTAGATTTAAATGCACTGTGTTTCTTATAATTAAAGGAAAAATCAATTGCGAGAAACAAAAGGTGCATAGAAAAAAAAAAATGACGACCAAAAAAAATCCCTAAAATGCTTAAAATAAACGTTACAGCCATTCTGAGAAAGAAACGGACTTACAGCTTAAATCACTGATTTTAGTTATATTAAAGTGGACAAAGCAAATTGGTAGGAAAAAAGTTGCAAGAAAAAAATGGCGAATCCTGACAAAACCCACTAAAATGCTAAAAAATACACTTAAGCCATTCTAGATAACTAAACGGATGAACAGTTAAAAGCGGTGATGTTCCGTTATGTTAAAGGAAAATACAACTTGCGAGAAAAAACGCTGCAAATAAAAACAACTACGGATCCTAACAAAAAAACTTTAAAAACATTGAAATACAACGTTACACTATTTTGATAACGAAACGGATTACAGTTTAAATGCGCTGCTTTTCGATATAGTTTAACAGAAAAAGAAATTGAGCGCGAACAAAAAAGGTGCAAGAAAAATCAAAAAATGACGTATCCTGCAAAAAACTAAAATTCTTAAATAGCACGTTAGAGGCCATTTTAGTATAACGAAAACGGAATACAGATAACTATCGCGCGCTAATCACTTTCGCTTAGTCTATACAACTGGGAAAAAAGCATAATATGAGACGAGAAAAAAGTGCAAAAAAAAAAATTTATGATTCCTGAAAAAAAAAAACTAAAATTGCGACTATAAAATACACGTTAAAGTAAATTCTCAAGATAACGAAAACGGAGTCTACAGTTAAATGCACACTGATTTTGTTATATAATCAAATAAAAAACGTCATTAGCGAGAAAAAAGCGTTGCCAGAAAAAAAATGAGACGACATTCCACAAAAGCAAACTACACACATATTTTTAAAAATACACGTTAGAGCCATACTGATACTACGACAACGTATTACAGTTTAATGCGACTGATTTCGTTATATCAAAGAAAAAGCAAATGCAAGAAAAAGCCTTTCTAATAACGAGATAGGACGGATTACAGTTAAACACTTCACGATTTTCTCGTTTCCTAATAAAGAATAAATCAAATTTGCAAAAAAAAAGTTGCAAAGAAAAAAAAATGACGATCCTAAAAAAAACCTCTAAAATGATTAAAATACACGTTAAAGCCATCCTGATAATGAAACGGCGTACTGTTAATCCGCTGATTTTCGTTATATTTAAAGGAAAAACCAATTGCCAGAAAACAAAGTGGAAATTTAAAGACACCTGAAAAAAAAACCCTAAAATGCTTAAAATACACGTTAGAGATCATTCTGGTAAAGAAACTGATTACTGTTAAATGTACTGATTTTCGTTATATCAAAAGAAAAAGCAATTTGCGGGAAAAAGAGTGCAAAAAAATAAATCTGTCGATCCTGCAAAACCCCTTAAATTCCTTAAAATACACTTAGAAGTAGAGAGCCATTCTAATAACGAACGGATTTACTGTTAATGTGCAACTGAGGTTCCGGATATTAAATAGAAAAAAAAAGAAATTGGTAGAAAATAAAAAGGTGCAAGAAAAAAAAATGACGATCCTGAAAAAAAAACCCTAAAATGCTTAAAATACACGTTAGAGCCCCCCCCCAATGTCTGATAACCGAAACGATTAAAGTTAAATGCGCTAATTTTCGTGATATTAAACTGAAACAGCAATTGCGAGAAAAAAGGTGCATGAAAAAATAAATGACGATCGTTAAAAATACCTAAAATGCTTAAAATACACTTAAAGCTAGCCATTCGATAACGAAACGGATTACAGTTAAATCACTGATTTTTTGTTATATTAAAAGGAAAAAGCCATTTGCGAGAAAACAGGTGCAAGAAAAAAAAAGGACGATCCTGAAAAAAACCCTAAAATCGGCTCAAAAATACCACGTTAAGCCATTCTGATAACGAACGGATTACAGTTAAATAACGCTGATTTTTCGTCTTATATTAAAGAAAGAGCAATTGCGAGAACAAGTTGCAAAGAAAAACAAAATCACGATCTGAAGAAAACCCTAAAATGCTTTAAATACCCGTTAGAAAGCCATTCTGACTAACGTAAACGGTTTACAGTCATATGCGCCGAGTTTTGTTATAATCTTAAAGGAAAAAGCTATTCGCGAGAAAAAAAGGTGGAAGAAAAAAAAGGACTAATCTTTGAAAAAAAAACCTAAAATGCTTAAAATACACGTTAAAAAAGGAAAAAGTAAGTGTGCGATAAAACGTTGGCAAAAAAAAAAAATTTGCCGATCCTGAAAAAAAAAACTAAAATGCTAAAATACATGGTAGAGCCATTATGATTAACGAAACGGATTATAGTTAAATGCGCTGAATTTTCGTTATATTAAATGGGCATAGAAGCGCAATGCGAGAAAAAAATGCCAGATAGAAAAAGAAATGACGATCCTGAAAAATACACTTTTGAGCCATTCTATAACGAAACGGATTAGAGGGTAAATGCACTGAGTTTACATGTTTATTAAAGGAAAAAGGCAATTGCGAGACAAAGGTGCAAAGAAAAAAATACGATTCATGAAAAAAATATTAATATGCTTAAAAAACAAGGATTAGAGCCATATCTTGAGAAACACTAACGGATTAAAGTAAAAATGCGGCTGGTTTTCGTTATATTACAAGGAAAAAGCAATTGCGAGAAAACAGGTGTCAAGAAAAAAAATGACGAGGCAGAAAAAACCCTAAATGCTTAAAATATACACGTTAGAGGCCATTCTGAGAACAGACACGGATTTCCAGTTAAATGCACCTGAATGTTTGTTTATATTAAAGGAAAAAGAAATTGCGAGAATAAGGGTAAGAAAAAAAAATGACTATCGCGAAAAAATCCATAAAATGCCTAAAAGTACATACGTTAAAAACAATTCTGATAACGAAACGGATTACAGTAAATGCGCTGATTTGGTTATATTAAAGGAAACAAACAATTTCGAGAACAAAAGTGCAAGAAAAAAATAAAGAGACGATCCTGGAAAAAAACCCTAAAACATGCTTGAAATTACTCGTTATAAGCCATTCTCGATAACGAAACGTATTAGAGTTAAATGCACAGATTTTCTCGTTATATTAAAGGAAAAAGCTATTCTGAGATAAAGTGCAAGAAAACAAAAAGGACGAACTCTGGAAAAAAACCCTAAAATGCGCTTGACAATACTCTTTACAGCCATTCGGTAACGAAACGGATTACAGTCTAAAGTGCGCCTGATTTGCGTTATATTAAAATAAAAAGCAATTGCTAGAAAAAAGGTGCAAGAAAAAAATCGACGATTCCTGAAGAAACAACCCTAAAATGCTAAAATACACGTAGAGCCTTTCTGATAATCTAAACAGATTACAGTTAAATGCAATTGATTTTGCTTTTTTAAAGAAAAAGCAATTTCGAGAAAAAAGGTGAAAATAAAAAAAATGACGGATCCTGAAAATCAACTAAAATTGCTTAAAATCACTTACGAGCCATTCCTGAAGAAACGAAACGGATTACAGTTAAATGCGCTGATTTTCGGTTAGATTAAGGAAAAGGAACAATTGCCTGAAAAAGCTGTCCTAGAAAAAAAAATAACACATCCCTACGAAAAAAAACTCTAAAATACTAAAATACACTTCTAGCGAGCATTCTGATAACGAAAACGATTACAGGTAAAAAATATGACCGGTGATTTCGTTCTAATAAAGGAAAAAGAAATTGGCACAAGAAAAAAGGTGCAAGAAAAAAAATGACGATCCTAAAAAAAAAAAACCCGTAAAACGTTTAAAAATACACGATAGAGCCATTCTGGATAATCGAAACAAGATTACATAAGTTTACAATGCACTAAATTTTTTAGTTATCTTAAAGGAATAATAGCAATAGCCGTCGAAAAAAGGTGGCAAGAAATAAAAAATGATACATATATGTTATATATTATACACACATTATATATATATATTATTATAATATAATTTATATATTAATATATTATATATATATATAGATATCTTAAGATTATAATACATATATATATCTATATATATATATAAGATATCTATATATGTATATATATAACACAATATGAATATATATACATATATATATTTATATATATATATATATATAGATGATATATATAATATTTTATATATGTATGCGCACACACAACACACAAACACACATACACACACACACTACACACACCCATACACACACCACACAATACAAACATATATATTATAATAACATATATATATATATATAATTATATAGATAGATATATTAACTATATAGATATATAGATACTATATATACATATATACATATATTAGTATAAAATATATATATCATATATATATAGATATATATACTATATATATATACTATATATCATAATGTATATTATATATAATATACATTAATATATAGTATCTATTCACATACATACTTTCATATAGATATATATATATAATTTATAAATCATATTCATAATAAGTATATAAATATAATTACAGATAGATTTATATGTATACTGAATATATATAGATATATATATCATACTTATATATATATTGAATGGTTCTCTCGGAGTTGTAGGGTGGTTGTGTGTGTGTGTGTGTGTGTGTGTAGAGCTGGAAATGTGAGGACCAGAGTGAAATCTTTGATAAATATATTAATATAATATATTATATATATATTATATATAGTATATAGTATTATATTTATAAATAAATAAAGATATATATTCTTATATATATACTAATATTTTATATATATATATATATAGATATATATAGATATATATTTATAAATATGGTATATATATATAGTATCTATGGCTATACATGGTATGTATATACTACTATATATATACATATACTATATTTATATAATATATCATATAGTATATTATATGGATAATAATATATCTATATATATCTATATATGCATATTATTAATAGATTAAATATATATATATATATGATATGATATTTTAAAATATACTATATATATAATATGATTAATATATATAGTCATAGTATCTCAATGATATACGTATGTTATTGAGATATTGTATTGTTATATGCATATAGAATATATATATATATATTTTATATATATATATATATATTATATATATATAGATATATTATCTATATATATATAATATATATAGACACACACACAACACGTATCTATTCTATCTTTTTATCTATCTATCTGTCAATCTATCTATATATCCATAT
>NW_028234445.1:492955-516404 GCF_977035675.1 Penaeus japonicus | reverse complement strand
AAAGCAAGACTATTTTAGTGATTCTATTGCGAAATAAAAAGAGAATAAGGAGTGGCCAAATAATCCGATTTATGCATTACTCGGGAATTGATGTTAATTTAAAACCCTAACATTAATAATAATGTTTGTTGCACAGAGAAAGGCGAATTCATACGAAAATCAAACATAATAAATGCAAAGGTTAAATTACAAGACAGTCTCACTTTTACTTCACTATACCAAAACCTATTTTTTCGTTGGTTATAGTCAAACTTTATCCTTAAAAAAGGATTTTAGGACCAAAATTAGGTCCAAGGTTTTTTGTTTTTAGGTGTTGTTGTTGTTGTTGTCGTGATCGGTGAACACGCTTAACCGCCCGAAACCGTACAAGGGTGCGGCCCTGGCGCTTAGTGAGGGCGTACACGACGTCCATGGCAGGTGACGTCATTCAGCCTCTTGGCGTGCTCGGTGAATGGTGACGGGCGTCACGGATCACGTTTCTCACTCGAGGAATACCTTGAGGACACCACGGGTTTATCTTCGTAGATGAGACCAGAGATACGCTTGACCACCTTTCCACGGCGAGCCAGACGACGATGGCGGGCTTGTGTGATACCCTGGATGTTATCAACGGCAATGACCTTGCGATGCCTCTTGGAGTCTCCTCCCCTTTCCCGAGTCCCTTTCACCGCCCCTAGTTCCGTCGTCCGGTTCATGGTGCTACTATGCTAGGTAAGTTCCAGTTGAGATAAATTGCGGCAAGCAAGCAAATGATCAGAAAAGAGGGATGTTGAAGTGGGGATAGGGGAGGGAAGGATAAGGTTGGGGAGAGAAAATGATATAAGTAAGAGAGAAAGAGCCGCCACGCGGGCATGACCCAGCATGCGAGGGAATAGTAGGGGGGAATAGCTGACTGACGCGGAAACGGTAAGGAGAGGGAGTGGAGGGGGGAGCCCCGCGCCATCTGTACACCCCGTTCCCAGGGCCTACTCTACGCCTCGTTGTCTCCCTGGCATTCTGGAGTATAATCTAATATACCCGTAGTTATCCCCCAGATTGGTTCCCGCTTGCCAACCAGGGACCTTTTCTTAGCCGTGAGTACAGCATCCCTGGCCGGGTGATCCGCGCTGGGCAGACTGAACTGGCTAACAGTCCGTTCGCCCCGCGCGGGCCCGGCAGGTGAGGAGGTACTCGGCTAACGAGGGTGGGTAGGGGGGATGTGGTCTGTCTGGCGCCATCTACGGCTCCACCGTGCACTACCCTTCGGCCGTGACTACGGTGGTGCCCTCGGCTAACCTTCGAGGCTGCAGGATGAAGTACGTGTGCGAGCGCGAGAGGCTATCCCCCCGCCCGCGTCGAGCGAGGATTTCTCCTCGTCGGCGGCAGGATTTCCGGGGTGATGTGCTCTGGCGCTCGTCACCACGTCGGGATTATCAACACTGGCCGTGACACCTCCTCCCCGGCTCGCGAGTTGTTCACTCCTTCCGTTAAAGGAGCCGCGGTCATGGCACGGATACAAGCGGCAGGTGTCACGTGACGGAAATCCGAAACCAGTGAGATGGAGGAAAAGATTAGGATGGAGGACGCTCGAGCTATGAAAGGATAATGAAATGGGGGTGAGGGTGAGGTCGTCGCTTCTCAGAAAGATAAGGAGAAAGGATTTAAAATCGGGAAAGGGCTCTCTCTCACGGGAAATTTACTTTAATAAGTGATAATTAAAAGGTGGGCTGGGGATAGGGGCAACAACCACCAAATAAAAACAACAAAAACAGAACACGTAAAAACGAACATAAAACAAACTAAGAAACACGAAGTTAAAAGGTAAAAGCGTAAAATTAAAGCAAGGTAAAAACGTAAAAATATAAAAACAAGAGGTAAAAGGCAACACTAAAACATGAATGAAAAATACTAATAAAAGGAGACGGTGGCAACCTCACCGGGCCAGCCAGCCGCGCTGGCGCGTGATTGGCTGGCCGCGGGGAGGTTCCCACCCTCAACTTATAGTAAAAACTTTTAAGCTAAAAGACTTAAAAGGAAACTAAACATATTAAAACTGAACTTAAAATGATCGTAAAAAAGAACTAAAAACGCGTAAAAGGGTTAAAACTGAACAAGGGAAGGGGGGGAATGAAGGGTAAGGCCAAAATAGACAGGAAGGAAGTAGAAGAAGTTCACAATAGATAAAAGGATGAATATTGCCCAGCTCAAAAAACTGGCTCCTCTTCCTGCTCCCAATTCGCAGAGAAAAGATCGCGGCCGAGGCCTGCTCTCCTCCCTTCGAGCCAGGCTGTGTGTCGGTCTATCCAGTCGGGGCACCATGAATGAAGTTTGTGGAGTTGTCTATCCACCACCCTGCGCCAGTGAAGGTTCAGGGGAAGGAAAGCATTGTATCAGAAGCTCTCTCGTGCAATCGTGATGACGACACAAAGTCGTCCACTTGACATCATAGACCCATCGGAGTGTTTTATTCTGATGACCTGTAGCTCTTACTTGCAGTCGGCTTGTTTGTATGTGCTGCGAGTGTGAGTGGTTTGTAAGAGGGTTGTATGTGAGAAGGGGTGTATCATGGCTTTGAAGAGGTGCAGCTTTGTGCGCGGGGCAGCACCTGCGAAATCGCAGAAGCGATTGTATCTATCCTTAGGCCTTGCGAGCCAATGCGGCTTTTTGATTGATATGATTATGAAATCTAAGCATATAGTCGTAATTTACACCGAGTACAGTGCAGGAGAGAGTGGTTGCGAGAGGTGCTTGTTGTCTGTCGAAAGAGTTTAAGTATATGTGATTCGTAAGGAGGATTGTGTCGAGGGTTTATAAAGAGGACTTTTGTCTTTGTCGCGTTAAGTTTTGATAAGCCACTTGTACTCCCATTCGAGACTTTGTCGAGCTCGTCATTAATTCGCCGACGACACCGGGCAGCGAAACATGTCTAGGTGATCTAATTGCGTGCAGTCGTCAGCGTAAAGAAGCGTCAGTGAATCGGGTAGGTGGGGTAAATGGGGTCGGGATATCAAGGTCATTTGTGTATAAGATGTAGATGTGTGGGGCCTGATTATGCTGCCCTGAGGTACACCTGCGTGCATGCAAATGGTATCCGAATCCCGGATCGATGTTACCTTTGAATTTTAACTTAAGCTTTCTATCATCCAAGAAGCTGCATAACAGCCTCTTGGTATTTTGCACACTGGGAAATTAAATTTAGTGCACAGCTTGTACTTAGGCCAGCATGCCAGACCGTGTCGAAGGCTCGCTCCACATCTTTGTCACGAGGACTGTCTTCAAATGTCTGGTCCTTATTGTTTACACAATAAGACGTCAGTATGTCAGTACGTCTTGCGTCGAGCGATGGGAGCGGGAGGAAAGCCAAATTGTTTTGAAGAAAGTAAGTCATTGTCTTCAAGATACCGCCTTAGTCGGGAATTTATGATCTTTTCAAAAATTTTACCTAATGTCTCGGAGTAGACTAATTGGGCGGGTTATTTAATTCTTGGGGAGGGGGTTTCAGATAAGTCTTTTTGTGGCTTAGGGATTAGGGCCACCAAAGCAGTTTTGAAAGGTGAGGGATAGTAGCCAGAGGCTAATGAAGTATTGTACAGGTGCGTCATAGCTCGGTTAGGTAAAACGTTGTCGGAAGATTAATTAATACGTCTCGTCCAATCTGTGAGGAGCCTGGAGCTTTTCGAGGTGTTCTCTTAATGATTTTTTTACCTCCTCCAGCAAAATGGGAGCAAGGGGGGGCCTGAGTATCTCTTCGCACTTGTTGTGTCGTCCAGATTACCCAGGTGGATAATCTCTCTGGAGGATTTCTGTTTCTATCCTGTTGTTCTGGCTCCAGGTGTTAATTAAATTTACGTTATCATTTGCAAAGGGGATAGGCTGATGAGGATAGAATACAGTTTTCCAGTGATCATGAAAAATTTTAATAACATCCACGGGATCTGAATATTGAATGTTGTCCTTGAGGAGGTGATTGAAGGGAGGGAAATTACTACCTTTTAATTGGCGGATCTTCTGCCAAAATTCCCGTGGATTGCGAACTCTCGTTGATTCTACTTTAGTAATTAAATTATGCCAAAAAATTTTGCGGTCGTTATCAAAACTATCGATGACGTGGTTTCGTAGGATAGTGAGGTCCCACCTCACTCGGTGCAGACTATTTAAATTATGAATAAAACGAGTCCTAAAAAGGGCTCTCAGGACCTTGTTAGGATCCAAGGTTTTTGTGGTTGTTAGCGTGTTCTGTTCTAGAGAGATTTTGACGATCGCTGACCCTCGCTAACAGCCTGACCTGGCCCTTGGTGATATCCTCTGGATACTCGCCAATACCTGCTTGCAGCTAGTGGGTTATTTGCCAGTCTAGAGGACTCGCAAATAATTCGCGACGCACTGTACAGTGGATTGTTTTACTGCGAGGGATCCGGTCAGGCACATAAGGGTTAATTCCCGCCTGACAAGGCCTTGTGCCTGCCCGGCCCTAACAAATAAAGACAGTTCAACTGTACAGTGTGCTTCTCCTCTTTTTGAGACCATTACCGCACCTTTCAAACCTGTCATTGATTAGCTTTTTGCTAGACACCCCCTCACCCATCATCTTCACCCTCACGGCATGTTATCATGGGTCACGTGATCAAATTATCATATTCTGGGGAGCCTATCTCCTGTGAGGTGGCTCTCCAGAAAATCTTCTCAATCACAGAAGTAGCAGTGACTCATTGCTTCAAGGTTCACAAAGGTTACAAAGTTGTTGTTGCCAAGCAAGAACAACCGACCCCATTCCTCTCGACTCAAGGCCAAAGAAAACTCGCTGATCATGGTTTTAAACCGGTCCCCTCACCTGAAACGAAGGCTAAATGCACGGTCGTGGCTAAAAAGATCGACAGGACAATCCTGCCACGATCGTGCGAAGCCATCCAGACCGAGGTAGCGAAAATGAACGATGTCAATGTCCTCGATGTTTACAAACCGCCCGAGTCACGAATCGTAAAGATTCGATGCTCGGCGCCAGAGGAAGCACAGAAGCTTTTGACTCGTGGGATCGTGATGTTTAATACGTCCGTCCCGACTTACAATATAGAGCCTGAGTGCTTTGTTCAAGTAGATCAATGCTTGAAGTGCTACAGACTCGATCACTTAAAACACACATGCAAATATGAGCAGAGATGCAGCAGGTGCGGTGACATTGGCCACTTCTTTGCTACCTGTAGCAAAGAAACCAAGTGCTGCAATTGCGGGGGGCAACACGTCGCTGTTAGCGGGTCTTGCCCAAAGAGAAAAGATATAATCAAGACGAAAAGACAAACACTTAAACAAAACAAAAACACGACGACATACGCAACAATCACAAAACCCTTGCAAACAAGTACACCTACCACAAACAAAACAAACATCCCCTCAGGTACCACAATGCCTGTACCTCACTTCCCCCACACCTCACTTACACCTAACAACAACCCAAAACTACAAACCATACTACACATTGCTATAAGAGCAGCCGAATACAGCGCAACACTGTTCAGAAAAATACGCCCGATCATGTTACAGGAAAACGGATTCCCCAGCATTGTGATCCCTGAGGAGATCTTTACAGACGAAAACCTATACATTCCACAGTATGCACAAACAAACACAAACACTGAGGTCAGAGAGGCGACCATGACATCACCTCAGCCCTCTACCTCACACACACAGCTACACACCCCCAAACCACAACGCAAACAAAAACAAACTGAACAAGAAAACACTACAAAAACATCCGAGCACAAACGCAAACATACTTCGCCACTAAACATGCACCAGAAGAAAGACCGAAAAGACCCGATGCTCCCGGAGCCCGCGGCTCCCCGGGTCCACGATAACACCATCGTGGACTCCGACAGTAGCAGTGGCTGCCTCGAGATCGATCTCGCTCCCGAGAACGATCTCGGGGAAGCCCTTTTGCCTGCCCCCCTTCTGGGGGCGGCAACAGTTCTCCCTGACAGGGGAACACTCGGGGGACGCGGAAGTATCGGGAATTGGTCCGCCGATTCCCGGGAATTCCGGGTCTCCCCCTCCCAGGAGTCCCTTCCTGACCCGGCCGAGCTCGCGCCCGGCAAAGAGGGCGAGACGTCTCCCACGGGAGACACTCGTCCTCGCTCTCATCGATTCCGGGAGCAACAAACACCTTTCAAGGTCAAGCCTAACATCGCTCACTCTCCTTGATTGGTATGCTAACAGTCGTTCAAGCGAATGTAAGATCGTTTTTTGCTATTAGAAATCTTTTTTACGATTTTCTAGATCGGGAACGTCCTGACGTCGTTCTTTTAAATTCCACCTCTATC
Organism: Penaeus japonicus; assembly: GCF_977035675.1. NCBI lineage: Eukaryota > Metazoa > Arthropoda > Malacostraca > Decapoda > Penaeidae > Penaeus > Penaeus japonicus. Next base: position 510,111 of record NW_028234445.1, on the reverse strand, counting down.
ACTAACTCCTATGCTATTAAATACTTCGGCTACACGTCAAGACAATCACGAGACGGATTGTTTGTAGGGTCATGCATTCTCGTTAAATCCACCATCCATCACGAGTTCATTTCACCTCCATTCATTCACCAAGATTTCATGGCTGTAAAGCTATTCACCCAGCAAGGCCCTATAATGATTTCTACTGCCTATATCAGACCTAATTCAAATTTACCTTTAGCAGATTTTAATAAGCTTTTTAGCTTCACAAATCTCCCAGTTTTCTTTGCCGGCGACCTGAACGCTAATCACCACGCCTTTCACCACACAAGCAACAACGAACACGGTAGGCAGCTCTTGTCTATTTTCCAAACAAAAACACTGCACTACATAGGACCCGACTTCTTCACGTCATACACAGGCAGAGGCAAGGGCCGCCCTGATCTCGTTTTCGGGAACAGAGCGGCACTTGCCTTCCACACACACGTACAACCAGGTCCGAACATCGGGTCGGACCACATACCTGTCATCATTAAGCTTTCCACATCACCTATACAAAACAAAGAAACTCGGTCATTCCGGTATAAACAAGCAAACTGGGACGAATTTAAAAATTACCTTTCAGCAGAAGATTTTGATTTTGAGCTTAATGGGGAAAATACCCACGAAATAGATAGGCACTGGAATCATCTCTTTGCGTGGATATCAGCTGCTATGCTGCACTCCATACCAAGGGAGCACTTTAAAACACGCAAATCATTTCATCCCTCTGAGAGAACAAAACGTCTCCTGACCTGCTACAGAAATCGTTTTATTCAAAATTTGCATCGATTACATCGAGTCCGGTGGGACCTCTCTATCCTCAGAAACCATGTCATAGATAGTTTTGATAATGACCGCAAAATTCATTGGGAAAATTTGATTAAAGAAACAGAAGGTATGAGAGTTCGCAATCCACGGGAATTTTGGCAGAAGATCCGCCAACTTCGCGGCAGTAACTTTCCCCCTTTTAGTCACCTCATCAAGGATAATAATATTATTTCGGATCCCGTGGATGTAATTAAAATTTTTCACGACCACTGGCAATCTGTATTCTATCCACATCAACCCCACCCCCTTTTTAATGAACATTTTCAAACCATCACCACCTGGAGCAATAACAACAGGATAGAAACAGAACCAGAGCAGATTATCCACCTGGATAATCTGGACGACACATGCGAACTCAGTGCTCCCATCTTGCTGGAGGAGATTAAACAAATAATAATGAGGTTTCCTCGAAAAGCTCCAGGCTCCTCTCAGATCGGACGTGACGTGTTAATTCACCTTCCCGACAATGTTTTACGTGCTATGACGTACCTTTATAACACTTCATTAGCCTCTGGCTACTATCCCTCACCTTTCAAAACTGCTTTGGTGGCCCTTATCCCTAAGCCACAAAAGGACCTTACCGACCCGAAGAATTACCGCCCTATTAGCTTACTAGAGACGTTAGGTAAAATCTTTGAAAAAGTTATTAATTCCCGACTAAGGCGGTATCTTGACGATCACGACATGTTCTCTTCCAAACAATTTGGTTTTCGCTCCCATCGCTCGACGCAAGACGCACTGAACTTACTGACGTCTTATTGTGTAAACAATAAGGACAGACAATTAAAGACAGTCCTCGTGACTAAAGATGTGGAGCGAGCCTTCGACACGGTCTGGCATGCTGGCCTGAAGTACAAACTGTGCACTAAATTCAACTTTCCTCTGTGCACCAAGAGGCTGTTATGCAGCTTCTTGGATGACCGTAAACTTAAATTAAAATTCAAAGGCAAAATTTCGGCCACCATTGATATGCACGCGGGCGTACCTCAGGGCAGCATACTCAGCCCAACACTATACATTTTATACACAAATGACCTTCCCGACCCCATATTCCCCGATTCATTGACGTTACTTTACGCTGACGACTGTACTCACCTGGCCAGACATGATTCGTTGACAGGTGTCGTCCGACGAATCAACGACGAGCTTGACATCGTCTCGAGATGGGAACACAAATGGCTTATCAAAACTAACTCGACAAAAACAAAAGTTCTCTTTATAAAACCACGACACAATCCTTCTTACGATCCCATACACTTAAACTCTTTCGACAGACTACAAGCACCGCTCCAAACCACACGCTCTTGCACCGTGCTCGGTGTAACTTTCGATTATATGCTTCGTTTTCACAATCATATTAACGTAAAAGCCGCGTTGGCTAGAAAGAGCTTACAATCGCTTCTTCGATTCCGATGTGCTGCCCCGCGAACCAAGCTGCACCTGCTCAAAACACTCATACTTCCACTCCTCACATACTCTCCACTCACACTTACACTCGCTGCACACACAAACAAACGCAAACTTCAAGTAATACTGAACAAAGCACTCCGTTGGATCTATAGTGTGAGCTGGGACGAATTCGTGTTATCATCACGATTGCACGAGCGGGCATCTGTGCCTCCTCTTAACATCCGTTGGCGCAGGCAGGTGTGTAAACAGCTGGACACACTTCGTGCATTTTCGCCCGACTGGATCGAGCGACTCGACGCCTTCCGCCAGGGGAGGAGGAGCGGTCTAGGCCGTGATCTCTTTTCTTTGGACTGGTCGGAGGACGTGGAGCCAGTCTTCTAGCTTGGCAGCACACTTTCACCTTTGTTTACTTCTTACACTTCCTTCTGTCTTTCTCACCTTCCCCCCTCCCCCCACCCTTACGTTTTTTAAGTTTGTTTTTATCGTTTGCGAGTCCAAACGCACCACACGGTAAACATTGGCAACTGTCGTGAGTGAGGGAGCATCTACGGCCCGTGATTGGCTGGCCTCGGGTGCCGCGTCGGGACTTTTTCCCTCGTGGAATTATTCCCGACGTGGCAACTGAGGCTCGCTACCTGCGGACCTCAGGTGTGTACTCGCTCGCGACTTTGTTTACGTCGCCAATGTTTACCTTGTTCGCTCACCTCATCATCATCAACTTGAAGGGAAGACCCGTTGCCGGGGGGATGGAAGACGGGATAGGGGAAGGATAAAGGGGGGGGAGAGAAAGATGATAATAGTGAGAGAGAAAGAGCCGGGGCTTGACCCAGCACGCAGGGTAATAGTTGGGGAGATAGCTGACAGGGCGGTGGAAAGGGGGAAAAGGTCGGGGGAGGAAGCCCCGCGCCATCTGTACACACTGTTTACCTGGCCAGGTGAGCCGCGCGAGCGGGCCCGGCCAGGTAAGAGGTGTACTCGGCTAACGAGGGTGGAGGGGAAGGTGTGGAGGCGGTCTCTCGGGCGCCATCTGCGGAACCACCGTGCGCAGCCCTTCGGCCGCGACTACCGTGGTTCCCTCGGCTAACCTTCGAGACAGAGGATGAAGCACGAGTGCGAGCGCGAGAGGCTATCCCCCCCGCCCGCGTCGAGCGAGGATTTCTCCTCGTCGGCGGCAGGACTTCCGGGGTGATGTGCTCTGGCGCTCGTCACCACGTCGGGATTATCAACACTGGCCGTGACACCTCCTCCCCGGCTCGCGAGTTGTTCACTCCTTCCGTTAAAGGAGCCGCGGTCATGGCACGGGTGCAAGCGGCAGGTGTCACGTGACGGAAATCCGAAACCAGTGAGATGTGAGGTAAGGATTAGGATGTGGGTCACTCACGGCACGAGAGGATAATGAGATGGGGGTGAGGTCGAAGTGCAGTAACTCATAGAGGGGTGAGGGTGGGGGTGGGGGTGATAGAGAGAAGAGTGGGAGAGGTTGGGTGGCGGGTGAGGGTGGGGGTAGGGTAGGAGGGTAGGGCTCCCAGGACAACAACAACTAAAAACCTTAAATAATTAAAGCGAACTAAAAGTTAAAAAACATAAAATACAAACGAAAAACTAAGTAACATAAACGAGAATAAAAGAACTAATAAAATGAACTTAAAAAGCACAAACTAAAACATGAACTGATAAAAATGAACTTAAAATAACGCAACTAAAACGTCGAAAGCGACGAGTAAAAAGGTAAATAAAAGGCGAGGTGAGCGAACAAGGTAAACATTGGCGACGTAAACAAAGTCGCGAGCGAGTACACACCTGAGGTCCGCAGGTAGCGAGCCTCAGTTGCCACGTCGGGAATAATTCCCCGAGGGAAAAAGTCCCGACGCGGCACCCGAGGCCAGCCAATCACGGGCCGTAGATGCTCCCTCACTCACGACAGTTGCCAATGTTTACCGTGTGGTGCGTTTGGACTCGCAAACGATAAAAACAAACTTAAAAAACGTAAGGATGGGGGGAGGGGGGAAGGTGAGAAAGACAGAAGGAAGTGTGAGAAGTAAACAAAGGTGAAAGTGTGCTGCCAAGCTAGAAGACTGGCTCCACGTCCTCCGACCAGTCCAAAGAAAAGAGATCACGGCCTAGACCGCTCCTCCTCCCCTGGCGGAAGGCGTCGAGTCGCTCGATCCAGTCGGGCGAAAATGTACGAAGTGTGTCCAGCTGTTTACACACCTGCCTGCGCCAACGGATGTTAAGAGGAGGCACAGATGCCCGCTCGTGCAATCGTGATGATAACACGAATTCGTCCCAGCTCACACTATAGATCCAACGGAGTGCTTTGTTCAGTATTACTTGAAGTTTGCGTTTGTTTGTGTGTGCAGCGAGTGTAAGTGTGAGTGGAGAGTATGTGAGGAGTGGAAGTATGAGTGTTTTGAGCAGGTGCAGCTTGGTTCGCGGGGCAGCACATCGGAATCGAAGAAGCGATTGTAAGCTCTTTCTAGCCAACGCGGCTTTTACGTTAATATGATTATGAAAACGAAGCATATAATCGAAAGTTACACCGAGCACGGTGCAAGAGCGTGTGGTTTGGAGCGGTGCTTGTAGTCTGTCGAAAGAGTTTAAGTGTATGGGATCGTAAGGAGGATTGTGTCTTGGGTTTATAAAGAGAACTTTTGTTTTTGTCGAGTTAGTTTTGATAAGCCATTTGTGTTCCCATCTCGAGACGATGTCAAGCTCGTCGTTGATTCGTCGGACGACACCTGTCAACGAATCATGTCTGGCCAGGTGAGTACAGTCGTCAGCGTAAAGTAACGTCAATGAATCGGGGAATATGGGGTCGGGAAGGTCGTTCGTGTATAAGATGTATAGTGTTGGACTGAGTATGCTGCCCTGAGGTACACCCGCGTGCATATCGATGGTGTCCGAAACTTTGCCTTTAAATTTAAGCTTTAATTTACGGTCATCCAAGAAGCTACAAAGTAGCCTCTTGGTGCACAGTGGAAAATTAAATTTAGTGCACAGTTTGTACTTCAGGCCAGCATGCCAGACCGTGTCGAAGGCTCGCTCCACATCTTTAGTCACGAGGACTGTCTTTAATTGTCTGTCCTTATTGTTTACACAATAAGACGTCAGTAAGTTCAGTGCGTCTTGCGTCGAGCGATGGGAGCGAAAACCAAATTGTTTGGAAGAGAACATGTCGTGATCGTCAAGATACCGCCTTAGTCGGGAATTAATAACTTTTTCAAAGATTTTACCTAACGTCTCTAGTAAGCTAATAGGGCGGTAATTCTTCGGGTCGGTTAAGTCCTTTTGTGGCTTAGGGATAAGGGCCACCAAAGCAGTTTTGAAAGGTGAGGGATAGTAGCCAGAGGCTAATGAAGTGTTATAAAGGTACGTCATAGCACGTAAAACATTGTCGGGAAGGTGAATTAACACGTCACGTCCGATCTGAGAGGAGCCTGGAGCTTTTCGAGGAAACCTCATTATTATTTGTTTAATCTCCTCCAGCAAGATGGGAGCACTGAGTTCGCATGTGTCGTCCAGATTATCCAGGTGGATAATCTGCTCTGGTTCTGTTTCTATCCTGTTGTTATTGCTCCAGGTGGTGATGGTTTGAAAATGTTCATTAAAAAGGGGGTGGGGTTGATGTGGATAGAATACAGATTGCCAGTGGTCGTGAAAAATTTTAATTACATCCACGGGATCCGAAATAATATTATTATCCTTGATGAGGTGACTGAAAGGGGGAAAGTTACTGCCGCGAAGTTGGCGGATCTTCTGCCAAAATTCCCGTGGATTGCGAACTCTCATACCTTCTGTTTCTTTAATTAAATTTTCCCAATGAATTTTGCGGTCATTATCAAAACTATCTATGACATGGTTTCTGAGGATAGAGAGGTCCCACCGGACTCGATGTAATCGATGCAAATTTTGAATAAAACGATTTCTGTAGCAGGTCAGGAGACGTTTTGTTCTCTCAGAGGGATGAAATGATTTGCGTGTTTTAAAGTGCTCCCTTGGTATGGAGTGCAGCATAGCAGCTGATATCCACGCAAAGAGATGATTCCAGTGCCTATCTATTTCGTGGGTATTTTCCCCATTAAGCTCAAAATCAAAATCTTCTGCTGAAAGGTAATTTTTAAATTCGTCCCAGTTTGCTTGTTTATACCGGAATGACCGAGTTTCTTTGTTTTGTATAGGTGATGTGGAAAGCTTAATGATGACAGGTATGTGGTCCGACCCGATGTTCGGACCTGGTTGTACGTGTGTGTGGAAGGCAAGTGCCGCTCTGTTCCCGAAAACGAGATCAGGGCGGCCCTTGCCTCTGCCTGTGTATGACGTGAAGAAGTCGGGTCAAGCAAGCAAGCAAATGATCAGAAAAGAGGGGAGTGAAGTGGGGATAGGAGGGAAGGATAAGGTTGGGGAGAGAAAATGATATAAGTAAGAGAGAAAGAGCCGGGGCTTGACCCAGCATGCGAGGGAATAGTAGGGGGGAATAGCTGACTGGACGCGGAAACGGTAAGGAGAGGGAGTGGAGGGGGGAGCCCCGCGCCATCTGTACACCCCTCCCCTGGCCGGGTGAGCCGCGCTGGGCAGAACTGAACTGGCTAACCAGTCCGTTCGCCCAAGTCGGGTCCTATGTAGTGCAGTGTTTTTGTTTGGAAAATAGACAAGAGCTGCCTACCGTGTTCGTTGTTGCTTGTGTGGTGAAAGGCGTGGTGATTAGCGTTCAGGTCGCCGGCAAAGAAAACTGGGAGATTTGTGAAGCTAAAAAGCTTATTAAAATCTGCTAAAGGTAAATTTGAGTTAGGTCTGATATAGGCAGTAGAAATCATTATAGGGCCTTGCTGGGTGAATAGCTTTACAGCCATGAAATCTTGATGAATGAATGGAGGTGAAATGAACTCGTGATGGATGGTGGATTTTACGAGAATGCATGACCCTACAAACAATCCGTCTCGTGATTGTCTTGACGTGTAGCCGAAGTATTTAATAGCATAGGAGTTAGTAATAGAGGTGGAATTTAAAAGAACGACGTCAGGACGTTCCCGATCTAGAAAATCGTAAAAAAGATTTCTAATAGCAAAAAACGATCTTACATTCGCTTGAACGACTGTTAGCATACCAATCAAGGAGAGTGAGCGATGTTAGGCTTGACCTTGAAAGGTGTTTGTTGCTCCCGGAATCGATGAGAGCGAGGACGAGTGTCTCCCGTGGAGACGTCTCGCCCTCTTTGCCGCGCGAGCTCGGCCGGTCAGGAAGGGACTCCTGGGAGGGGGAGACCCGGAATTCCCGGGAATCGGCGGACCAATTCCCGATACTTCCGCGTCCCCGAGTGTTCCCCTGTCAGGGAGAACTGTTGCCGCCCCCAGAAGGGGGGCAGGCAAAAGGGCTTCCCCGAGATCGTTCTCGGGAGCGAGATCGATCTCGAGGCAGCCACTGCTACTGTCGGAGTCCACGATGGTGTTATCGTGGACCCGGGGAGCCGCGGGCTCCGGGAGCATCGGGTCTTTTCGGTCTTTCTTCTGGTGCATGTTTAGTGGCGAAGTATGTTTGCGTTTGTGCTCGGATGTTTTTGTAGTGTTTTCTTGTTCAGTTTGTTTTTGTTTGCGTTGTGGTTTGGGGGTGTGTAGCTGTGTGTGTGAGGTAGAGGGCTGAGGTGATGTCATGGTCGCCTCTCTGACCTCAGTGTTTGTGTTTGTTTGTGCATACTGTGGAATGTATAGGTTTTCGTCTGTAAAGATCTCCTCAGGGATTACAATGCTGGGGAAACCGTTTTTCTGTAACATGATGGGGAGTATTTTGCTGAATTGTGTGGCGTTGTATTTGGCTGCTATTAAAGCAACGTGTAGTATGGTTTGTAGTTTTGGGTTGTTGTTAGGTGTAAGTGAGGTGTGGGGGAAGTGAGGTACAGGCATTGTGGTACCTGAGGGGATGTTTGTTTTGTTTGTGGTAGGTGTACTTGTTTGCAAGGGTTTTGTGATTGTTGCGTATGTCGTCGTGTTTTTGTTTTGTTTAAGTGTTTGTCTTTTCGTCTTGATTATATCTTTTCTCTTTGGGCAAGACCCACTAACAGCGACGTGTTGCCCCCCGCAATTGCAGCACTTGGTTTCTTTGCTACAGGTAGCAAAGAAGTGGCCAATGTCACCGCACCTGCTGCATCTCTGCTCGAATTTGCATGTATGTTTTAAGTGATCGAGTCTGTAGCACTTCAAGCATTGATCTACTTGAACAAAGCACTCAGGCTCTATATTGTAAGTCGGGACGGACGTATTAAACATCACGATCCCACGAGTCAAAAGCTTCTGTGCTTCCTCTGGCGCCGAGCATCGAATCTTTACGATTCGTGACTCGGGCGGTTTGTAAACATCGAGGACATTGACATCGTTCATTTTCGCTACCTCGGCCTGGATGGCTTCGCACGATCGTGGCAGGATTGTCCTGTCGATCTTTTTTGCCACGATCGTACATTTAGCCTTCGTTTCAGGTGAGGGGACCGGTCTGAAACCATGATCAGCGAGTTTTCTTTGGCCTTGAGTCGAGAGGAATGGGGTCAGTTGTTCTTGCTTGGCAACAACAACTTTATAACCTTTGTGTACTTTGAAGCAATGAGTCACTGCTACTTCTGTGATTGAGAAGATTTTCTGGAGAGCCACCTCACAGGAGATAGGCTCCCCAGAATATGATAATTTGATCACGTGACCCATGGTAGCATGCCGTGAGGGTGAAGATGATGGGTGAGGGGGTAATCTAGCAAAAAGCTAATCAATGACAGGTTTGAAAGGTGCGGTAATGGTCTCAAAAAAGGAGAAGCACACTGTACAGTTGAACTGTCTTTATTTGTTAGGGCCGGGCAGGCACAAGGCCTTGTCAGGCGGGAATTAACCCTTATGTGCCTGACCGGATCCCTCGCAGTAAAACAATCCACTGTACAGTGCGTCGCGAATTATTTGCGAGTCCTCTAGACTGGCAAATAACCCACTAGCTGCAAGGCAGGTACTGGCGAGTATCCAGGGGAGATCGCCAAGGGCCAGGTCAGGCTGTTAGCGGGGGTACAAGCGTCAAAAGTCTCTTTACGAAGGATAACCCGCTGAACAACAACAAAAACCTTGGATCTAAAGTAGGTCCTGAGAGCCCTGCTCACCTCGCCTTTTATTTACCTTTTTACTCGTCGCTTTCGACGTTTTAGTTGCGTTATTTTAAGTTCATTTTTATCAGTTCATGTTCTTAGTTTGTGCTTTTTAAGTTCATTTTATTAGTTCTTTTATTCTCGTTTATGTTACTTAGTTTTTCGTTTGTATTTTATGTTTTTTAACTTTTAGTTCGTTTTAATTATTTAAGGTTTTTAGTTGTTGTTGTCCTGGGAGCCCTACCCTCCTACCCTACCCCCTCACCCGCCACCCAACCTCTCCCACTCTCCTCTCTATCACCCCCACCCCCACCCTCACCCCTCTATGAGTTACTGTACTTCGACCTCACCCCCATCTCATTATCCTCTCGTGCCGTGAGTGACCCACATCCTAATCCTTACCTCACATCTCACTGGTTTCGGATTTCCGTCACGTGACACCTGCCGCTTGCACCCGTGCCATGACCGCGGCTCCTTTAACGGAAGGAGTGAACAACTCGCGAGCCGGGGAGGAGGTGTCACGGCCAGTGTTGATAATCCCGACGTGGTGACGAGCGCCAGAGCACACCACCCCGGAAGTCCTGTCGCCGACAAGGAGACATCCTCGCTCGAATCGGGCGGGGGGATAGCCTATCGCGCTCGCACTCGTGCTTCTTCCTCTGTCTCGAAGGTTAGCCGAGGGCACCACGGTAGCCGCAGCCGAAGGGCTGCGCACGGTGGTTCCGCAGATGGCGCCCGAGAGACCGCCTCCACACCTTCCCCTCCACCCTCGTTAGCCGAGTACACCTCTTACCTGGCCGGGCCCGCTCGCGCGGCTCACCTGGCCAGGTAAACAGTGTGTACAGATGGCGCGGGGCTTCCTCCCCCGACCTTTTCCCCCTTTCCACCGCCCTGTCAGCTATCTCCCCAACTATTACCCTGCGTGCTGGGTCAAGCCCCGGCTCTTTCTCTCTCACTATTATCATCTTTCTCTCCCCCCCCTTTATCCTTCCCCTATCCCGTCTTCCATCCCCCCGGCAACGGGTCTTCCCTTCCAAGTTGAAGTTGAGTCCTAAAGCAGGTCAGAAGACGCTTTGTTCTCTCAGAAGGATGAAAGGATATTCTGTCCTTGTATCGCTCCCTGGGGATGGAGCGAAGCATGGCGGCAGAAATCCATGAGAAGAGATGATGCCAATGCCTATTTATTTCGAGGGAATTTTCCCCATCAAGGTTAAAATCAAAATCTTCTGCTTCTAAAAATGATTTGAAATCGTCCCAGTTTGCTTTTTTGTACCGGAATGACGGTGTTTCTTTGTTTTGTATAGGTGACATAGAAAGTTTGATAATCATGGGTATATGGTCCGAACCGATGTTCGGGCCAGGTTGTATGTGTGAGTGGTAGGCGAGTGCCGCCCTGTTCCCGAAAACGAGATCAGGACGGCCCTTACCTCTGCTTGTATATACGGTGTGGAAGTCGGGTCCGATGTAGTGCAGTGTTTTTGTTTGGAAAATAGACAAGAGCTGTCTACCATGTGCGTTGTTGTTTGTGTGGTGGAAGGCGTGATGTGCTGCGTTGATGTCACCGGCAAAGAAAACTGGGAGGTTATTATAGCTAAATAGCTTGTTGAAATCGGCAAGAGGTAAATTTGAATTAGGTCTGATATAGGCAGTGGCAATCATTACAGGGCCTTGTTGCGTGAATAGCTTTACAGCCATGAAATCAGGATGAATGAATGGCGGTGAGATGAACTCGAAATGGAGGGTGGATTTTATGAGAATACAGGACCCTGTATACAAGCCGTCTTGTGATTGTCTCGATGTGTAGCCGAAGTGTTTAATAGCATAGGAATTAGTAATAGAGGTAGAGTTTAAAAGAACAACATCGGGACTTTCCTGTTCTAAAACCAGGGGTTTGTTGTTGCCTATTTTTAAAAAGCCAAAAAAACCCAAAAAACATGGGTAAATTTTATAATATAAATAGGGGTTGGCCTTTTCCCCCCCTCCCCCCACACTTGGGGGGGGGTTGGCCACCTCATGCAAGGGGTGGGGGAACAGGGAGGGAAAGGGGGGGAAGGGAGGGAAGAAGGGGGGGGGGGGGAAACAGGGGGGGGGAAAAACCGGAGGGGGGGAAAAGGGGGGAAAAGGGGAAAGGGGAAAGGGGAGGAAGGCTTTAAGAGGGGGCCCAAACCCCCTCTCCCTCCCCTGTTCCCCCCCCCCCCTCCCCACCTGAAAATTTGGGTTTTGCGACGACCGACCGACCGACCAAAGAATGAAAAAATTGAATACACGAAACGAGTCAGCCCATTAAAACAGATAGTTGGATGGATAGATAGATACTAGATAGAGTTTTACGACCACAAGTTTAGAATGCATTCCTTATCCACCTGGCCCTTTAGGTCGATAACCCAAACAAAACAACCAGAAGGAAAAAATCAGGGAATTTCCCCGGGACGCCCCCGGACGATATTCATGCTTACAAAAATGAAACAAACAAAAAAAAAAGGACATCGAGAGACGCACATGTTTACTTTCTTAGCCCTATTAAACCCTTCAAAATTTATTTTTTTTCCATTTGTCAGGGATAATGCTGTACATATTACTTTTAAACAAAAAAGGGGAAATGCCGCTCACTCACCACTCACTCCCCATCACTCCCCTCACTCACTCACCCTCACTCACTCTAAAAGTAAACCCAAAGAAAGGGGAAAGAAATTTTTGGCACCCCTCCCTCCCTACCAAACTCTTATATAATGATTGGATGAACAAACAGTGAAAAACAACTAAGCCGCAATGATATCTGTAGGCAAACTAGTGACATGCACACGCACAAAGTACACGGCATGCAAAAAGTACACAAATTTACTAGTAAAATGCATGCAATGAATAAAACACACACAACGCGCAAAGTCCACGTGCTGCATGGGATGCATAGATAGGACATAGGTACCCCGGAAAGGACGTTTGGCACCCGCATGCATTTGATATAGCCCCAAAAAACCCCACCTGCACAATACACACATAACACCGCACACATTTGACGGGCGTAGGCACCCGGATGCAAGATTTTTGCACACCTACACACCGCTCCATAGACCCTGCACGCCGCACGCAAGCACACGCACTCAAAAAGAAAATTTAAAACGAACCAAAAAAAAGCCCCAACTTTCGCTTCACAAAGCACCCAACATGCAAATTGCTTAGTTCTCACCCCGCAAAAGCGCGCGCGCGTAACGGCACAAAAAAAAAAACCCCCAAAAAAAGGAGGGGGGACAAGAACAAAGAAAGAAAAAGTGATAATAATATTATAAACAATGTGAACTCAACGGCCCAAAAAATAGAATTAATAAATAAAAAAAAGAATAAAATTAAATGAAAAAAAGCAAAAAGGCTTTCTTATTGGGACGCGCGCCGCCCCGCACGCACCACGCACGCACGCCCCGCAGACGCACGCGAAAAACGGCACAAAAAAAACGAAAAAAAAAGGGAAAAAAAGAAGGAGGAAGAAAAAAGAAAAAAAAAATGATAATATTATAAACAATGAGAATCAAAAGGCAAAAATATAAATTTAAAAATAAAAAAAAAGAATTTTAAAATTTAAAAGAAAAAAACACGGCCATACTAAGCCCGCACGACGCAGCACCACCCCCACCCACCCAAACCCCCCCAAACCCCTTGGTTGGGAAAATTTAACATGGAATAAAAAAATAAATTTAAATGTTGTGACTCGCTATTTGCGGTTTGGTTACGTTCCCCCAAAAAAAAAACAGGAAAAAAACCCAAACAATGGTGCTACAGCGTTAGGTTTTGGTTAAAAAAAAATGAAAGAAAAAATAAATAAAAAACATACAAAATAATTATGGGGCTGCCCCGGGTTTTGGGGAAAGTTTTATGAAAAAAAGTTAAAATCAAAAAATAAAAAGGGTTCATTAGTGAAAAAAACAATAAATAAATAATATAGAAATTTTGGCTATTTCGTTCGGTTCGGTAAAAAAAAATAATAATAAAAAATACAAAAAAATATTTAATTTCACAAAAAATACTTATTGATAAATTTTATTGGTATTTTTATATAACAACAAACATCAAAAATGGGGTGCTATTTTGGGGTTAGGTTAGGAATAAAATTTAAAAAAAAATAAAAAATAAAAAAACAACACAAAAACAACAAAAATAATAATGATAAAAGAAACCGTGAACCTGCAACCCCCCCAGGGGTTGAAAGAAAGAAAAAAGAAAAAAGAAAAAAAAAAAAAAAAAAATATATAAAAAAAAACAGGCAACACCCGTTCGTGCTTTACGCTAACGGGGGGGGAAAAGAAAAAGAACAACAAGAAAAGAAACAAAATGTTATATTGCTTGCGCCCCCGGGAAAAGGTTTTTAAAAAAAGAACAAAAAAAAAAAAAAATAACAATTTCCTAAAACCCCATCCACATACGCGCATCCAAAGAAAAAAAAAAATGAAGATAAATAATACATAAGTCTAATGATCGTGATAAAAAAGACCAAAAAAAGTAAAATAAAAAGCATTATTTTTCTCTTCTTATTATGTATTTTGGCTCCTCTCTCTATATGTTGTGTGTGCTCTTCTCTTATTGGTGTGTCTCTCTTCATATATGTATGTGGTCTTCTTCATATTGTATGTGTGTCTCTCTTCATTAAAGTTGTGGGTCTCTCTTCATATATTAGGTTGTCTCTCTTCATATATGTATGTGTGTTTTCTCTCTCTATATAGTTGTGTGTGTCTCTCTCTCATTATATATGTAGTGTGTCTCTCTTCTATATATGTATGTTTTGTCTCTTCTCTTATATATTGATGTGTGTCTCTCTCTCATTTATATGTTGTGTGTTTTCCCCTCTATATATGTATTGTGTGTCTTTCTTTATATGTATGTGTGTGTCTCTCTTTTATTTTATGTATGGTGGTTCTCTCTAAATATTATGTTTGTGTCTCTCTCTCATATATGTTGTGTGTGTTCCCCTTCTCAATAGTATGGTGTGCTCTCTCTATATATGTTGTGTGGGTTTTTCTATTAATTTAAAGTTGTGTTTTTTTTTTTTTATGTGGGGGTTGAAGACAGACAGACAAAGACAGACTTTTGTATGTAGTATGTATGTAATGTATGTTGTTTATGTATGTATGTATTATGTATTTGTATGTATGTATGTTTAATAAGATATAAAAAAAATAATTTTATATATAATTAGAATAAATACTAATATATATATAATTAAAATTTTATATATAATATAATATATATATATACATTAAATATTTATATTATATTTATATTTATATATTTCTATAATTTTTTATTGTTAAATTTAAAGTATATTTTATATATAATATATATTTTTTATATATATAATATAATATTTATATTAATATATATATAATATTTAAAATAAATTTTTTTATTTTTATAATATAGATTAAATATATATATTATATATATATATATATTATATTAAAAATATAATTAAAAAATATATTTAAAATTATAAATTTTAAAATTTTATATATATATATATATTATATTTATTTTATATATATTATTTTATTTAATTATATTTTATTTATAATAATATTTATATTTTATATATTAATTTATATATTTTATAAATATATATATATTTATTATATATAATATATATATTAATAAGATAAAATATTTTTAAACTAAATATTTAAAAAATATTTTTTAAATATATATAATACATACATACATACATACATACATAATACATACTAATACATAGAAAAAAACACAGATTGATATAGAAAAAAAAAAAAGTTTTAAGGACTTTCATTTTTAATTTTTTTCGTAATATATATATATATTATTATATTATTATATTTATATATATAATATATATATTATAAAATATATATATAATGTGTGTGTGTGTGTGTGGGGTTTATATCTATCTATCTATTATTAATATATTATTTAAAATTTTATATATATATATATATATTTATATATATTATTATATATAAATATATTTTATATATTATATATATATATATATATATATATGTTATTAATATATATTTAAAATTTTTAAATTTAAAATTATATTATATATATAAATACAAAACCCAAAATATATTTTATATGTTATCTACATCTACCGGCTTTTACTGCGATTTTTTGTTTTTTGAACGGTTTTAAGAGTAACATTAGACGTAAAATTTATGAGAAAGTGGCCCCCTGGGGTCTTTCAAATTTGTTTGATTACGGTGTAAAAACAAGATATTTTTTTGTTCAAATTTTTGTATAAAGGAAAGGTGGCCCAAAAAACGATTTTATTACTCGGAAAAGATGTTTAATTAAACCCCACATTTAAAAAAGTTTGTTGCACAGGAGAAAAGGGGAAAATTTTAAAAGAAAAAAACATAATAATGCAAAAGGTTTTAAAATTTAAACATGTCCTTTTTTCACTTAACTTTTTTTCGTTTTTTACGTCAAACTTTTCTTAAAAAAGGATTTTAGGACCCAAATTAGGTCCAAGTTTTTTGTTTTGTGTTGTTGTTGTTGTTGTCGTGATCGGTTGAACACGCTTAACCCGCCTAACACCGTACAGGGTGCGGCCCTGGCGCTTGAGGCGTACACGACGCCTGGCGGTGCGGTCCTTCTCTTGGCGTGCTCGGTGTAGTGACGGGGCGTCGCGGATCACGTTCTCGAGGAATACCTTGAGGACACCACGGGTTTCTTCGTAGATGTGAACCATAGATAACCTTGACATCCATCCACGGCGAGCCAACGACGGATAGCGGCTTGTGATACCCTGGATGTTATCACGCATACCTTGCGATGCCTCTTGGCTCCTCCCTTTCCGAGTCCCTTTCCGCCCTTTCCCCTCGTCGGTCATGTGGCTACTTTGGCTAGGTAATTCCAAGTTGGATAAATTAACGGGCGCCCCGCCAGGTATTCGGCGCGTCATCTCCGTTCTATGTAGGCGCGAGGCGGCGGGGCATCAAAAGGCGCGCTTATCTCGACTGACCGCCGCGCAAACACAAGCAAGCCCCCGCCTTGTTAACGGCAAAAAAAGTCAGGATCAACGGAACCTTGTTTCAACTTGCTTGCTTCTGTCCTTTACTTACCACTGTTTGCAATCGATAAAAGGCCACGTGACAGCCGAGTCTTATCGTTATCTGTCAATCAAAAAGGTAGTCGTGCTCTGCCTTGTTTCACAGTGGAAAGGGCGGAGCCAAACGAGTCTGCAGCCACACGTCTCCACCCCGCTGGACTGCCCTCGCTATAACTCGGATCTTCCGAGTACTTCTGCAGCACGAAACACTCAGACAGGAGAGCGAGAACCAATCATGCCAAGAGAGCAGCGACAAACACCAACACCAAAGCTGCCCATCTCACAAAACTGCAGAGGCCCTTCCAACCAGTCCACAAGAAGCCGAGAGACAACCACAGAGCGCAAAAACCGCGCCACTTTGATCGCGGAGCATCCTCCAGGAGAGCCTCGCCAGCAGCCACCACATCACAAACCCCAAAAAAGGCACATCGATTCCCAAGATTGATATCGTCGGTACACAGGGGATCGAGATGGAGGAGGAGGAGCTTGTGATCGACGAACCATACCAGGACACCAGTCACTGGTGGCACAAGCAGTGCCTACATACCACTCAGCTTCACAAAGAACAGAAAAACAAGAAGCTAGACGACGGCAACCCCAACCGATCCCAAAGTACTTCTCTGGCTTACGTCTTCATGCAGAAACCCATGATATATAATAATCAAAGCAGAAACACATAGGAAGAAGAAATAAAAAAGGGAGCCATCAATATACATT
>NW_028234445.1:483815-492855 GCF_977035675.1 Penaeus japonicus | reverse complement strand
CTCAAAAAGGGAGGGATATCAACCCAATCCGGTTAATCTGATGAATAAGCATTCACTATACATATCCCAAGGGCCACCCTACAGTGTTCGCTCTATTAGGTGATCTCATCTCGCCTAGTAAAAAAAATATATATATATCAATTACACTTTCAAGGCCGACATCTATAATGGTGTTAATGTATTAAATAACTTAAATGTTCTGGGCTGATTGACATGTGTATTTTTTTCTGCAATTGAGTGTTGCATAGGATAATGGGATTGTAGTCATTGCAGTTACCAGTATCACGATCATAAGCATTATAGTTGATGTAATTATGATTATCGTCAATTGCGTTATTTCTTTAACACTGCATAAAGAGGTTTATTTCTCTGAACCAGTAATACTTAAATATACAAATACACACACACACATACACACACACAAACACACACAAACACACACACACACACACACACACACACACACACGTACATACATTCTGCGTGCTTGCATGGGTTTGCACGTATGAACCTGTGCGGGTCTTTTACAAGCCGTATGTCTATATCTGTATACAACCACACACTCGCATTTGGCATTGTCCACTTATGCATTCCGTCATGAAGAGCGCCCTCTGCCATGCACTGCCCAAACCTGTCAATTTGAGGACACGTTAAAATCCTGGGTGTCACTTACATATACATATATATGATACGTTTCACTGGCGTATCCTAAACCACAGACAGAAGTTCTTTGAATTCGAGATGATGGGTGTTGAGTCAGGAAAAACTGAAGGTTACTGCAGGAGATAGATAAATGCATTTTTACTGGAGGGAGGTCGGGGCACAGTGTTAATAGAAAGCCATTTGATAGATTAATATTGAATTATAGTTAGTTGAGACAGTGATAGCGCGTTTTGTACTATATTGAAATTGATAAGTTTGATCTAAATTAACGATGTAATTGGCTATAGATTTGCTAAGGATGTATCAAAAGAAAACAAAGAAATGGCCTGGTTTAACAAGAATTATCATACATCTTTTTTTTTTTAAGCAGGAAAGTAAGAATTCGGAAAATTGAATAAGAATTTTGTGAAATGACATTTACGTTGAATCTAACATAACAACATGAAAATGATATTGAAAGGGCCTTTAAATTAGCAACTATATTATAAAGTAATTATGAATCTTTTTTACATAATACAGGCCGTTAGAAATTGGAATAAGATAGGATCTAATAGTAACAGTGCAATTGAGATAAAGAAAAAGAAAAAGATAAGAAGAAAATGATAATGATCATAGTAATATCAATTAAAAAAATATTAATAGTGAGGTGATAGGAATGAAGAAAGTAAAGATGAAAATTGATACGAATAAAAACAACTACAACTCCTCTATGATGCTAATACTAAAGATAACCGATAATGATAATCCTAATATTATAATTTTAAAATATATAATTATTATTATCTACATAATTATAAGTTATCTATAAAACAATGCCTACTTATGATAATAGTATGACAATAATGATGAATTGATCACTAAGATTGTACAGAAGAAAACAAGATCTAAAGTGATAATAATAATAAACTCGGACCTATACATAATGATAATAATAATAATAATAATAATAATAACAATAATAATAATAATAATGATAATAACGATAATGATAATGATAATAATGATAATGATAATAATCATAACAATAAAAATAATAATGATGATGATAATAATAATAATAATAATAATAATAATAATAATGACAATAATAATAATAATAATAATAACAGCAACAACAATAGCAATAATAATGATAATGATAATAATAACAAAAATGTGAAAACAACAAAGAAGCATCTGGCCCGCGTGCCAAACCTAAAAACAGCTCTTGTAAGTTCTAACGTAAATGGAGTGTATATCATTAAAAGCAAGACGAGTGCTGTGGACACGTTAACTTAATAGCCAGTCCTTGAAGAATGGAGTTGAGGAGCACCACAAGTATTGCAGTTTGTTGCAGATCCTCTCGGGCGTATCTGTCGCTCGGCGAAGTGTTAACGGTGGAGGGCGGAGGAGATCCGCTTTTTCTAGTTGACGAAGTACAACGACAAAGGAAAACACGTTGATGGATTATATCTTTTATCGGGCTAAGACACATAAAATTTGGAGATTGAATGTTGTGTTGCTTTCAGATTTGGATTAGAAAAAAAAAATGAGGAGGTCATATTTTCCACGTTGGAACTCAATTGGTGGCGGTATATAGAAAAGGAACGTGAAAAAAGGTTAAAAAAAGACGTATATGAAATGATCGGTATGGCATCCCCCGATTAACCTTCTTTATCGGGACCTCAACAGCAAATCGATATAAGAAAAGCTGAAATAACTTGACGTGGCAGGCTTAGCAGAAGATTGAAAAAAAAGTGAATTAGTAGATTCATGCAACATTACCCATCTGAAAAGAAACGTCATTGTAAAACCCTTTTGCGTCGGTCTCTAAAGGTGAAATTGATGAAGAAGAAGGTTCTGTGAGAACTAGTGTGGCCATGTCTTTCCATAGGACTAGTATACCCATGTCTCCTTCCATCAGGATAGGGAGGGAACACCTGGCGGGGTTGGCTTTTGAAAGGGGCCAATCGGAGTGTAAGGAGGAAGGACGGATGGAGGAGAAAGGTGAAAGAAAAGAGGGAGAAAAAGAAGGAGAAAATAAGGTGAAGGTCAAGTGTAAGTAAAAGGAAGCGGGACTAAAAAATGAGAGGTGAAAGAATGGAGAAGTTTTTTTTTTTTTTTTTAGGAACAGATAGAAAATGAGATAAAAGAGGAAAGAGGCGAATTGAAAGAGGACATTAAAATTAAGAAAAATAAGTGAAGAATAAGGGAAAGTGACAACGGAAGGAATGAACTCAACACGTCTTAAAGAGGTCTAGAAAATTGGGAGGAAGGGAGAAAGAGAGAGAGAGAAAGAAAGGGAGTAAAAGAGAAAGAAAGAGAGTGAGAGAGGTAGACTAAGAGAAGAGCGGTTGCAGGAGGTTATGGAAGAAGAAGGAAAGATTTAGGCAAATGAAAGAGGGTTAGAGATGAGGCTGAGGGAAGGAAAAATAAATAAGGCCGAGAGAGAGACAGAGAGAGAGAGAAAGTCGAGAGAGATAGAGAGGAAGTCGAGAGAGAGAAAGAGGAGGAGAAGGTAGAGAGAGGAGGGAAAAGGAGGATGAGAGAAGTAAAGTCGAGAGATTAGGGGGGAGGGGAGGTCGTGAGAGGAGGGAGGGGAGGGGAGGGGTGGTGTGCCTAGGAGGATGCAGGCACCAGGCATGAGGAGTGCCTTGATGCCCCTACAGCTGAAGAGATTAAATGAAGGTTGGCTAACGTCGTATCTTTGATTCGTTAAATTCTTTTTAATTTCTTATTATCTATTTTTTTTCTCTCTCTCTCTTCTCTCTCTCTACACTCTTCTACTCACAATAACTATCCAACACAAATCTCACTCTGTCTTACAGAAAAATCTTTTAATCTCTTTTCTCTTACCATACTTTGATTTTATCATACACACTATAACTTTCTTTCTTTCTATATCTCTTTCATTCTCTTCACAAATAATCTTTTCTCTATCTCAAAATACATTTCTCACTCTTCCTTTCATTTCTTTCTTACTTTTTATCATCTTCTCTCTCTCTCTCTCTCTCTCACTCTCTCTCTTCTCTCTCTCTCTCTCAATTTCTCTCTCTTCTCTCTTCTCTCTCATTTCTTATATTCCTCCCTACATTTTAGTTCCCTCCCTACTACTTTCACTCCTTCCCCTACCACCCACTCCTTCTCCATCACTCCTCACTCCCCGCCCTCACTCTACTCTTCATTTTCCACTTTATCACAATATTTGCCCCTTCTTGTCCCTCGCATAACCCCAGAAGCATAAGAGATTCTCCTTATTTTATGCTCAATTCAAGCGTCTACTGCAAGTCATCAGTTCCGCGCTATTAAAAGGTCCGCCAAAGCCACTTGGTTTTCATGTTTCTTTTCGTGGAAAAATATTTTGAGTGAATAAATGTGATATTAAATTAGGTAGATGGTCATGGGGGATATAAGTAATTGTGTGTAAGTAAAGTGATTAGTGATGATTGGGATGAATGGAAGTTGGGATATGTAGAGTGAATATAGAAGTTGTGATTGATGATGATGATGATGATGGTGAATCATTTTGATATCGAAGGAGTAAAGAATT
Organism: Penaeus japonicus; assembly: GCF_977035675.1. Classification (NCBI taxonomy): domain Eukaryota; kingdom Metazoa; phylum Arthropoda; class Malacostraca; order Decapoda; family Penaeidae; genus Penaeus; species Penaeus japonicus. Next base: position 488,663 of record NW_028234445.1, on the reverse strand, counting down.
ATGATGTGAATGAATATGAATGTTATTTTGTTAGTGAATAAAATAATGATGGATGAATAGGTAGATTATGATGATGATAGATAGATGAATAAATGGAGAATGAAGTGGAGGTAAAAGAGAGGGAAGAAAAATTATAATAAAACGAAAGAAAGGAAGGGAAAGTTGAAAGAAAAATAGACAGAAACGAATAAATTTAGAAAAAAACAACACGAATAATTAGAGAAAGGAGGAGGAAAGAGAGAGTAGGAGAGTAGGGGAAGAAGAAGAAATGGAATAAATTAATAAAGAAATTGAGAAGGCGAGAGTAGAAATAAACAAAAAGAAAGAAAATTAAATTAAAGATGAGAATAGAAGACAACGAAAGATAAAAAAAAGGAAGAAAGATGAAGAAAAAAAAACAAGACAATGAGAAAAAAAAACAAGAAAAGGAGAGAAAAAAAAATCACCACCTTTAGGTATTTCAAACCCCTTTCCCCTTCCCCCTTCCCCCTCCCCCCCCCCCTTACAAAAGAACCTCCGCCGCCGAGAGAAGAAAGCGCAGCATCCGACGCACCTTATCTCCTTAAACATGATTAATTAACTCAGGTAAACACTTGTTGGGGCTATCTTATTAGCAATCTTGACGGCATTTTCCCACATCTTCACGCTGTCGAGGCGACTAGGTGGGGGGGAGGGAGGGGGCGAGGGAGAGGGAGGAGGGAGTTAAAATAGTGAGAGTGGTGGGGGGGGAGGAGGGGGGGGTGTGGTGTGGGGGTGAGGGGTAACGGAGGAGAAGGAGAGGAAGGGGAGGGGGGGGATTTAATCTTGTGAGAGTGGTGGGAAGGGGATGGGAGGAGGGAAGGGGAAGAGGAAGAGAGGGAGGGAGAAGGGGAGGCTAATCTGGTGAGATGGAGAGGGGAAGAGAGAGGTATTGGGAGGGAAAGAGGAAGTGGAGAGAGAAAGAGAGTGACAGGGAGAAGGGAGAGGAGAAGGAGAAGTGAAGAGAGGGAGAGGGGATGGGAGGTGTGGGAAGGGAAGGGGAAAGAGAGAGAGAGAGAGAGAAAGGACCAAATCTAATGAGAGAGTAGGAAGGAAGGGAAGGAGACCGGGAGGGGGAGGAGTAAATAGGGAGATAGAAAAGGAGAAGAAAGGAGAAAGAAAAAGAGGAAATAGAGAGAAAGGGGATATATGAGGGAGAAAAGGGGAGAGAAAGTTCGAAGAAGAAGTGAACGGAAAGATGGGGATATTTTGTAAAATGTTTGTGTTGAGCATGCATGAATTTTGCATGATCAATTGTCGATTTGGGGAATTGTTGTGTTTACTTCATTGTTTGGTAACTAAACATTTTCCTTTTTATTTTATGTTCCTGTTTTTTGTATTAGTGTAATTGTCTCCAGGGTCTGTCGGCACTCTTCTTTTTTCTCACTTCACTTCATAAAACACACACTCAATCACAACTCCACACAAACACAAACTCAAACACAAACACACACACAATAAACACCTACAAACTACAACAACACCAATAACAACAACACAAACTCTCTCAAAAAACAAAACAATCAAATAAATAACAAACAAAACACAACACAAACCAAAACCAATCCAAACTCTTACAATATCTCACTCAACAAAAAAAAAAACACATAAAAGCATAAAACACTCTCTCACTCTAACAAACTCACAACAAATCAATCACACACCCAAAAACAAACAAAACAAAACAAAAAATAAAAACAAAAAACTCTACAAAACAAAACATAAAAACCACACCTCACATCACTCTCTCTCACACTACACACACACACAATCACTAATACATACATCACTCTCTCTCTCTCTCTCTCTTCTAAGCTATTATCACACTATAAATCAACAACAATTATAAATAATATATAACAATTTTCAACAACTCTATACATATAAAAATATATCATATCTATATATATATATATATATCTATACACATAAATATGTATGTTTAAATATATGAATACAATATGAATATATATACAAATCTATATATAAATTTATATATAATATATATATATATATATCTTTAAATATATATATAAAATAAAATATTATATATACAATATATAGGTATTATATAAATATATGTTATATATACTAAAATAATGTATCTATCTCTAGTATACATTATATATATATAAACTAATAATATATATATATCTATATATTCTAAAAAACTAATATATATATATTATTATATATATATATATATATATATATTTATATAATATATATATATATATATATTATACACACACCCCACAACCACCAATATATACATATATAATATATATATAAATAACTATAACTATATATATACTATATATATTAGTATATTATATAATATATATATATAATAATATGTATATAATATGTATATATATTATAGATATATATATATATATAATATATATATTATATATATTTATATATAAATATATAATAGATATGTTAAATATTAAAATATATGTATATATATATACATTTATATATATATATAATATATAATATATATATATCAATAATATATATATATATATATATATGTTAAGTCATATATATATTACATAAAAATATTATATATATAATACAATACATATTATATATCAAATATATCTATAGTATTATAAGATATTATATATATATATATATATGATATATATCATATATATATATATACTTTATATATAATATATGTATTTATATATATATACATGGTGGATATTTATATATATATATATGTATATATATATATATATATATATATATAAATATATATATATATATTCATATACATATATTTATATCTATATATATAATATATATATATATATATTAATATATATTCATATATCTATATATATAATTATATATATATCATTATATTCATATATATTATATAATATATATATATATATATAAATATATATATAATATATTGTATGTATATATATATATTTATATATATAAATATATGAAATATATATATAATATTATATAATATATTGGGATATGTGTAAATATATACACATATAATATATATATATATATATAATATATATTTATTATATATATAATGTATTTACATATATATATATTTATATATATATATATATGTATATGATAAATATATAATAATATTATATATATATATATAATAATATATTATATATATATGATATATATATTTTATATATATATATATATACAATACTATATATATAAATATATATATATATAATTTATACATATGCATATATGTAAATATATATATATATATATATAGAAATATAGTAAATTATATATATATATTATATTGGTATAACTAGATATGTATAAAGATATATATATATGTAATATATTATTATATATAAATATATATATAAGATATATGATATTAGAAATATAATGTATATGTATATGTATATACAATTTTATATATATATGTAGATGTATCTATAATAATATATAACCACCCCCCTATACTATCGATATATGATATGTATACATATATATATTATATATATATAATTTATACATATTACATATATATATATATATATATATATATATATATATACTTTATGTTATATATATATATATATGTAATATATATTTATATATATATAAATTATATATGTATATATATAATATAGTTATATATATATTCATAATTAGTTAATCATATAACATAATGCATATATGTATAATATATATAATACTATATATACATAAGCATTATGTATAAATAATTATATATGCATATTGTTATAAAATATAATATAATCTAATATATATATATATATATATATATTATAATATTATATATCTCTTTATAGAAATATATATATATATTAAAAATATTGTATAATACATATATAGTAGTTATTATATATATATATACATAAAATATATATAAGTAAATTATATACATTATATATAAAGTGTATACTATATATATAATACATATATTATATATATATATATATTTTTATATACGATATATTATATAACATAAATATATATCTATATATATCTTATATATTTTTAATATATATACATATATATATATATATATATACATATATATATATATATATATATATATATATATATATATATATATATATACACACATATCTGTATGTATGTGTGTGTAAATAAATTTATGTATTCACATATCCACATCCTCGCTTGCGCATGTAAGTGTATGTATGTGTGTGTGCCTCTGAATCAGCCAACACACCCGCCCTCCCGCCCATCTCCATCAGCTGCGTCGGGCGTGCGGGCGTGCAGGCAGGCGGGTCGGCATGCTGTCAGAGCCTCACAAAAGCCTCACTTTACTCTCGTGGGTCGTTTTGCGGTCGTGGCAGAGGGTCGTGGGCGAAGTTCTCTTGAGTTCGGCGCAACTTCCTTCGAGATAGGATCTTAATGAAGATATTATTCAAGGCAGTTCGAGAAATAAGGTCGGGCGGGAGGGGGAAGGGTGGTAGGGGTGGGGGGGAAAGGAGAGGGAATGTGAATAGGGGTGGGGGGGAAGGAGAAGTGGAAATGGGGAGGGGGAGTGAAAAGGGGTAGGGGGAAGGGGAGGGGGAGTGAAAAGGGGTAGGGGAATGGGAGGGAGAGTGAAAAGGGGTAGGGTGAAGGTGAAGGGAAGTGGAAGGGGGAAAAGAGTGTATAAAGGGGGAGGGGTTTTGTAAATGAAGGGGGAGGGGGACAAAGGAGGATGGTATTGTAAACGAAGGGGGAGAGGGAAGGTGAAGTGAAAATGGGGAGGAGGAGAGAAAAGGGGTAGAGGTGAGCGGAGGGGAAGTGAAAGGGGTGGGGTTTAGGAAG
>NW_028234445.1:458815-466315 GCF_977035675.1 Penaeus japonicus | reverse complement strand
TCTTCCTTCTTCTCCTCCTCTACTCTTCCTCATGTTCAATCTTCTCTTTCTTTTCCTCCCCTTCCTCCCCCTCCTCCTCCTCCTCTCCTCCTCTTCTTCAATCTCCTCTTCCTTCTTCTCCTCCTCTACTCCACCTCATGTCCAATCTTCTTTTTCTTTTCCTCCCCTTCCTCCTCCTCCTCCTCCTCCTCCTCCTCTCCTCTTCTTCAACCTCCTCTTCCTTCTTCTCCTCTTCTACTCCTCCTCATGTCCAATCTTCTCTTTCTTTTCCTCCCCTTCCTCCTCCTCCTCTCCTCCTCTTCTTCAATCTCCTCTTCCTTCTTCAATCTCCTCTTCCTTCTTCTCCTCCTCTACTCCATCTCATGTCCAATCTTCTTTTTCTTTTCCTCCTCCTCCTCCTCCTCTCCTATTCTTCTTCAATCTCCTCTTCCTCCTTCTTCTTCTTCTTCTTCTCCTTGTGTCTTCCGCGCGGCAACCCTCCCTGCAAAGGCGTCGATTCCTGGCGATGGGTCTTCAGTGACTCCCTTTGATCTTCGAGTCGTCTTTTGATGTCATCCACGCGTTGCCTGCACTGTCTCCCTCTCTCTCTCTTTCTCTCTTCCGTTGCCTGCTCTGTCTCCCTCTCTCTCTCTTTCTCTCTTCCGTTGCCTGCACTGTCTCCCTCTCTCTCTTTCTCTCTTCCGTTGCCTGCTCTCTATCTCTCTCTATCTTCCGTTGTCTGCTCTGTCTCCCTCTCTCTCTCTCTTTCTCTCTCCCCTTGCCCCCCCTGTCTCCCCCTCTCTCTCTTTCTCTCTTCCGTTGCCTGCTCTGTCTCCCTCTCTCTCTTTCTCTCTTCCGTTGCCTGCTCTGTCTCCCTCTCTCTCTCTCTTTCTCTCTTCCGTTGCCTGCTCTGTCTCCCTCTCTCTCTTTCTCTCTTCCGTTGCCTGCTCTGTCTCCCTCTCTCTCTTTCTCTCTTCCGTTGCCTGCTCTGTCTCCCTCTCTCTCTTTCTCTCTTCCGTTGCCTGCTCTGTCTCCCTCTCTCTCTTTCTCTCTTCCGTTGCCTGCTCTGTCTCCCTCTCTCTCTTTCTCTCTTCCGTTGCCTGCTCTGTCTCCCTCTCTCTCTTTCTCTCTTCCGTTGCCTGCTCTGTCTCCCTCTCTCTCTCTTTCTCTCTTCCGTTGCCTGCTCTGTCTCCCTCTCTCTCTTTCTCTCTTCCGTTGCCTGCTCTGTCTCCCTCTCTCTCTTTCTCTTCCGTTGCCTGCTCTGTCTCCCTCTCTCTCTTTCTCTCTTCCGTTGCCTGCTCTGTCTCCCTCTCTCTCTTTCTCTCTTCCGTTGCCTGCTCTGTCTCCCTCTCTCTCTCTTTCTCTCTTCCGTTGCCTGCTCTGTCTCCCTCTCTCTCTTTCTCTCTTCCGTTGCCTGCTCTGTCTCCCTCTCTCTCTCTCTCTCTCTTCCGTTGCCTGCTCTGTCTCCCTCTCTCTCTCTTTCTCTCTTCCGTTGCCTGCTCTGTCTCCCTCTCTCTCTTTCTCTCTTCCGTTGCCTGCTCTGTCTCCCTCTCTCTCTCTCTTTCTCTCTTCCGTTGCCTGCTCTGTCTCCCTCTCTCTCTTTCTCTCTTCCGTTGCCTGCTCTGTCTCCCTCTCTCTCTTTCTCTCTTCCGTTGCCTGCTCTGTCTCCCTCTCTCTCTCTCTTTCTCTCTTCCGTTACCTGCTCTGCCTCCCTCTCTCTTTCTCTCTTCCCGTAGAGTCGCAACCTCTGGCGCCAAATTGCGAGGCTCCAGTTCTTACCTTCTCTCCACGTGACCTGTTTGTATGTGTATGTTTGTTTGTTTGTTGTGTTAGTGTGTGTGTGTGTGTGTGTGTGTGTGTGTGTGTGTGTGTGTGTGTGTGTGTTTGTGTGCTTGTTGTGGAGTGTGGGAGAGATAGAAAGAGTGAGGAAGAGGGAATGAGATCTGTATTTTTATCTGTTTGTCACTCTGTTTGTGTGTTTTGTCTCTCTTATTCTCTCTCTCTCTCTCTTTCTCTCTATTTCTCTCTCCTTCCTACCCTACCTCCCTCGTCCCCTCCAGCAGTCCCCTCTCCCTCCTTCCCGTCTTCTCCCCCACCTCCCATCCCCTCCAGCTTTCCCCTCTCCCTCCTACTCCCTCCTCCCCCACCTCCCATCCCCTCCAGCATTCCCCTCTCCCTCCTCCCCTACTCCCTCCTCCCCTGCCTTCCCCCCCTCCCCCCTCCCCCCTCCCCAAGCCCATAAACCTGCACCTCGGTCGAGTAGCCTTTACTTTCCCGCTGAAGTGAAGGTCGACATTTTCCCTCTCGCATTTTCTGCTCCGGAGCGCCACTCTCGTAAGAGAAAAAAAGAAAGAAAAAGATTACGATTATAGAATAGTCTTGCTCTTGTGTTTATGTCTTTAGGAATGTATGTCTTTGTAAACTTTTTTTTCTATTTTTTTGCCTCTATTCATCTCGATTTTTTCTCTTTCTATTATCCCTTTCGTTTTTATTTTTTTCTGTCTTCATTGATATATATATATATATATATATATATATATATATATATATATATATATATATATATAATATATATATATATATATATGCATGTATGTATGTATGTATGTATGCATATACATATGTACACACACACACACACACACACACACACACACACACACACACACACACACACACACACACATACATATATATATATATATATATATATATATATATATATATATATATATATATGTATGTATGTATGTATGTATACATATGTACACACACACACACACACATTTCTTATATACATAATATATATATATATATATATATATATATATATATATATATATATATATATATATATATACATATATAATATATATATATATATATATATATAATATATATATATATATATATATATATATATATATATATATATATGCATATGTACATATATGTGTATGTGTGTGTGTACAGTTTTTCTCATTCTATTATCCTCTCTCTCTCTCTTTCTCTCTCTCCCTCCCTCCCTCCCTCCCCCCCCCCCCCCCCCTTTCTCCTGTTGATTTAACATGTTGATTCTTATAAGACGTTGATTTGGTACTCATTTGTCCCTGTGTTTACAAACGTAGGCGGGAACAAAAAAAAAACTTTATATTTTTCATAAAGGGACGTATTTTGCAAATTGCAGCACGGTTGAAAAATGTGCAATCAGTCTTGCTCTAGTGAAAGGGAGAGTGTAGTTATTGTTGTTTTAATGTCGGGTCATAATGGATTGTACCAATTAGTAAATGAGTGTCTTTATTATTTATATAATTTAATAAACTATTCGTCTCTTGTATATACAGTATTTATAGTATTTTGCGAAAGTCTGGTATTTGTTCCTTTTATTTTTCTCCGGATAGAGAAAAAAAAAAAAAAAGTTGACGGTCGTGTTGCGGAAGTTCATTACGAGAGCCTCCGCCAGAAGGAGTCTCAAGGTCAGATATTTGTTCAAATTGGTGCTGTGGCCTCTCGCTGGGCTCAGCTGGGGTCGGAGGTCAGGGAGGAAAATTTCCCTCATTGCTGACGCTGTCTGGATATATCATTACTTTTCTCTCCCTTTTTTTTTAAGCTCTCTTACTTTTTTCGGCGGACGAGTGCCATGTCGGAGGGAAGAATCCACAGCTTATATTCCTCATCCTTTACTAAAGGCTCTTTAAACTACCACACTTTGCGGGTTTAAAAAAAAAGACGACGCCCTAAAACTGCATACTTCAGTCCTGGCGTCACTTTCGATGCTAAAAGCACGCATATTTTACAGGCAAATATGGCGGTGCGTCACACTTTGCCCGAACCCATCGTCTGCTGCGGCCGTTATTTTGGCGGGAAAGGCCGGTATATGCATCAATGTCGCTAGTGACTACTGCTGCAGCTGCTACTGCTGTCGACGGGGCTACTGATATTCGCCCTGCTTTTGTTGCTACTAATACTGCTTTTGATGTTGCTTAAGCTTTCAACGCTACCATTCGGCCCGTTTCAATCAGCGCTGCGTTCAATACCGCTGCAGTTTAATACAGTCATTGACACTATTAATCTGGGATACAAATGCCGTTCGGGTTAATATTAGCGCGGTTACGAAAATACGGCGGCAAATATATTAACGATATTGGCGTTGCTGCAAATATATCAGCGTATGAAATTAACTAAACAGATTTACCTTCTCACTTATTCTAATTGTTGTGTGTATTCCTGTTATTTCATGAATGCTTGCTTCTTTTTGATAGTAAGCGTTATGGTCTGTAGTACACTAGAAATTAGACTATACAACTAGTCATGCCATTTTTACCTCCGTCTTTTGCTTACACGCCATGCAATCGACAGTGATGCTAAGACTTTCTGGTCTGCATAACCTTGTGCATGGTGCCAACCGCATGCATGGCAGGTCACAGCAGGCTTGGGAATACCTTTGCGTTTAACCTTGTCTCTACCTTGCAAGATATTGCAGAAAAAGCGATGTGGTAATTTGGATGAATAACTGACTTGACTGAATGACTGACATATCTTCTTGATGACTGGCTCGTTTAATTAAGTGATTAACAGCCAAGTAGACCGGCTGTCTGATAGTCTAACTGATTGTCTACCTAAGTGACTGGTTAACCGGTTGATTGACTGGTTAGCGAAGGTGTTTTTTTTATTACCAACTTAGGCAGGGAGATGGATTGGCAGGGGAGTAGGAAGACAAACACACAAGAAGTGGTAATGGTCTGGTTTACATCTGGTAACACTGGTTTTAGTGCCTCTAGTACCCACAGCATTGAGAGCAGTTGATTTGGCAGAGTAGGTTGACCGGTTCGTAAATATAGTTCCTTATTTTCTTTTTCTTTTTTTTGTAATCTGATGTGTAATTTGATATGTTGTTTATGTGTTCAGTTATTTTGTGTGTTGTGTTTATGTGTGTGGATATGTATGCTAATGTAGGGTTAATTGTGTGTCAGGTTTTGTTATATGATAATTCTATTTATGTAATAAGTTATTAGTATCAACTGCATCTCCATTATGTTTTCACTATTATCCACGTTCCGTCATCCACTTTCTTTTCACTTGCACCTCCCCTTCTCCCGCTCCACTTACCTCTCAACATCTGCCTCACCTAACTTCCACCTCCACCTCCACCTCAACCTCCCGTTCCACTTACATCTACCTACCTATCTCCCCCTCTCCTCCACCTTCTTATAATCCTCTATCTCCTCTTTCACCCCCCCCCTCCCCACACCTCCCCCTTCCTCCTCCTCTCCTCAACCTCATCCATCTTCTCCACCACCCGCCCTCATCCATCTTCACCTTCACATCCACTACCGCCTCCATAAATAATAACTGACAATACAAATAATTTAAGGTTAGGGGGGGGGGAGGAGCTTGTGACTGCAGGTTTCTGTTTATTGTGCTTCTAAATTTTCTCCTGTGCAAGAAAGAAAAAAAGAAAAAAGAAAAAAAAATGGTCAGGGTTATTATATAATGACAATGCGGGATTTGAACTCGATTTTCAGACGAGTACCTCCACATGCATTTCTTCCATTACCCACTCCTTATCCATCTCCTTTCATCTCTCACATTCTCCTCTCTAAGTTTCGTGCATATCTCTATCTATCTGTCTCTTTTTCTTCCTCTTTCTCTTTCTTTTTCTCTCTGTCTCTCTATCTACTCTCTCTCTTTTACTCTCCCTCCCTCCCTCCCTTACTCCCCCTCCCCCTTCTCTCTTTTTCTCTCTCTTCCTCCTTCTCTCGCTCTCTTTCCCCCTCCCTCCCCCCATCTCTCTCTCTACCTTACTCCCCCTCCCCCCTTCTCTCTCTTTTACCCTCTCTCCCTTTCTCGCTCTATCTCTTCCTCCCTCCCTCCCTTACCCCCCCCACCTCCCCTCTCTCTCCCTTTTACTCCTTCCCTCCCTTCCTCCCTCCAACCGTTCACCCCCCTCCCCCTCTGCTCCCCCCCCCAACCAATCCTTCAACTGTCTCTGATCAAACGGCCTCCTGTACCTGATTCATTTGTCATGCACTCCAGGCTCAAGAATCAGGCAGTCGACCGGACACAGACAGACAGACAGGCAGACAGGCAGACAGACGCGCGGCTGTCAACGACGGCGCCACATCACTGCCTTAGCCACCAAAACAATGAATGAAAAACAAACTCTTCTTCGTTTAGCCTTTTGCGTTTCGGGGGCGTTTTAGCTGCCGATTAGAGCTTGTTTATGGTAACTCTTTTAGCTTGTTTTGCTTTTGTTGTTTGAGTGTGGAATTGGCTTTGATTTTGTTGTTTTTTTATTATCATTTCAGTATGTAATTTATGTAAGTATGTTTTAAATGTTGTATATAGATGAATATGCATGTTTGTTAGGTACAGTTGGTTTATGTTGATAATATAGAGGGATATAGATGGATTGATGCATAGGTCGGTAAATAGATATGGATATAGAAAGATAGATGTGGCAGATAGATGGATATATACACAGTATGTATTCATTGACACACACACACACACACACACACACACACACACACACACACACACACACACACACACACACACACACACACACACACACACACACACAGAAAGAGAAAGAGAGAGACAGAGACAGAGACAGAGAGAGACAGATACATAGACAGAGACAGAGACAGAGAGACAGATACAAAGACAGAGAGAAACAGACAGAGAGAGAGAGAGAGAGAGAGAGCCTGAGAAAGAGAGATCAGTGCCTCATAATAAGCGTTGTTCGGCCATTGTTTACGACTGCTGAGGGTAATCCACGAGATTCATGTACGGTTATGTTTCTGACATGCTGTTTACGGTTGTTGTTGACAGGTAGACACTGTTGTTTGTGATGGATGTGTTTATCATGCGTGTTTTGAGTCGCTATTCTTCTTAGTGGATAAAGGAAAGCGATTGATAAAAAGCGGGCGCAAAACCCGACAAAGAGAAGGAAAACATTTAACAACACGAAAGGGACTTTGAAGGAGGGAGGTGGAGAGGAGAGGAAGAGTAAGAGATGCGAGGCGCGAGAAGGAAGGCGGCGAGATGGTGTATGTATATGTTTGTGTGTGTGTGTGTGTGTGTGTGTGTGTACAAGTAGATATGTGTGTATGTAAGCAAATACATATATCTATATATTTACACAATATAAGTATATATATATACATATATATATTTATTTATATATATACATATATATATATTTATTTATATATATACTTCTATATATTTATATATATATATTTATATATATACTTATATATATACTTATATATATATATACATATATACACATATACAAATGTGTATACATTTTTATGCAAATACGTACACATCCGTGTGTGTGTGTGTTTATATATATATATATATATATATATATATATATATATATATATATATATATATGTATGTATGTGTGTGTGTGTGTGTGTGTGTGTGTGTGTGCATGCATGCATAATGCATATAAATGTATATACATATGTGTATGTGTGTGTGTGTGTGTGCACATACACATCC
>NW_028234445.1:448815-453815 GCF_977035675.1 Penaeus japonicus | reverse complement strand
TCTCTCTTCTTCTCCCTTCGAGAAAAAAAAAACTTTATCCCACAGCTGAAAACCAGATCTTAAATTCTTGAGGTATCTGGCAACCCCCGCAGCATCCAGGGGATTTCATAGACTCCAGAGATGAAACGGCAAGGAAGCGAAGATGCATCATAATTTATTTTTCAATTTCGAGACACCCACATATTCTGGTCGATTAATTTATTCATAAAAGAGATTTTAAAGAAAGTATATTTATATATAAAAAAAACGACGTAATTCTTTATATACACGTATATATAAATCTGCATGAGATTACTCTACATTATACCAATCTCGTGACGTTTCGACATTGTAAATAACACCCTAATGGTCTCCCCGACTCACCCCTCCCCCCCCCTCAACGCCTCCACTTTAGTCTCACTCCTTCTCTCCTCCCCTTTGCTTCCTTCTCCCCTCATTATTCCCTCCCTCTACCCCTCCCCCTTCCCTCCTCCAGTCCTTATACCTCTCTCCCCATCACCCTATACCACCCCTCCTCCCCATCCCCCATCGCTCCCCCTATCCCCTCCTCCGACCCCTTCTCCCCCTCCCTTCCCTCCTCCTCCCCATCCCCCATCGCTCCCCCTATCCCCTCCTCCGACCCCTTCTCCCCCTCCCTTCCCTCCTCCTCCCCATCCCCCATCGCTCCCCCTATCCCCTCCTCCGACCCCTTCTCCCCCTCCCTTCCCTCCTCCTCCCCATCCCCCATCGCTCCCCCTATCCCCTCCTCCGACCCCTTCTCCCCCTCCTCCCCCTCCCCTCCCCCCCAACAAAGGGCTAGCGATGATGTAGTTTGTGTTGGTGATGGCAAAATTATAGACACGGCCCCTGAGAGAATTATTTTGCGAGGTCGGCAGTCTCTGATAACAATTAGCCGCCATGATGGATGGGTTTGCAACAGGGGTGGGGTGGGGGAGGGAAGGGAGGGGAGGGGAGGGGATGAGGGTAGGGGGGAGAGTTAGAGAAGGGGAGGTAGAGGATAGAGGAGAGGGTATTATGAGGAGGAGGGGAGTGAGGTGGCGGAGGGTATGGGAGGGAGAAGGGGAAGGGAAGGGAGAGGGGGAATTGGGAGAAACAAGTAGAAAGAGGAGAAGGAGGGAGAAGAAGAACTAAGAAAAAGAGAGAGAAGAAGAGCGAGGGAGGAGAAATAATATGGAGAAAGAAGGGAGATGGCGAATGGAGCCAAGAGAGAGAAAGGAAAAAAAGAGAAGGATAGATGAAGAGAGAAGCGAATGAGGGAGAACAAGGGAGAAGAGAATAGAAGAAAGAAGGAGAACGAAGGAGGAACAAGAGAATTTAGACGAAAGAAAAAAATAAGGGTGTCGATTGAGTAAAGGGCAAAGGGTGCTGAAAAGGTGGAGGGAGAGGGAGAGAAGGGGGGGGGGGGCGTGTCTGGATGAGTGAATATTGAGTAAAGAAGATTAAATACTCACGGTACATAAAGACACAAGAAGATACACAAAAATATAGACACAAAGACAGATAGAAAAACAGACAAAAACACACAGAGACATAGGCAAGTGTCAACAGACAAAGAAGGGAAACGAAAGACGAAAAAAATGAAACAGTGAAATGAAAAAGACATAGAAAAGAAAGAAAGAAAAAAAATGATGTACACAAAACGACCCACCTCCTCCTCCTTCTCCATCTATTCCTCCTCCTCCTCCTCCTCCTCCTTACCCCACCCCTCCTAACTTACCCCTCTCCCTCACTCCTGCCACACCCCTCTCCCTCACCCCCTCACACTCCCCTCACCCCTCACCCCTCATCCTCATCCCTCCCTCACCCCTCTTCCCTTACCCTCCCCAATTCCCCCTCTTCCTCTCCCTCATCCCCCCTCATCCCTCCCTCACCCCTCTTCCTTCATCCCTCCCCAATGCCCGCTCACCCTCACGTCTCTCCCATTACCCTCCCCAATTCCCCCTTTCCCTCTCCCTCACCCCTCACTCTCCCCTCACCCCTCACCCCTCACCCCTACCACACCCCTTCACCCCTTACCCCTCCCCAATGCCCGCTCATCCTCACCCCTCTCCCCTTACCCTCCCCAATTCCCCCTCTCCCTCACCCCCCCCCTCATCCCTCTCTCACCCCTCTTCCCTTACCCCTCCCCAATGCCCGCTCACCCTCACCCCTCTCCCCTCACCCTCCCCCTCATCCCTCCCTCACCCCCCTCATCCCTCTCCCTCACCCCCCTCTCCCTCTCCCTCTCCCTCACCCCTTCACCCCAAAATATCCCTCAAAAGCGAGACTGTGTAATACCTGCATGTAAATCAGAGCCTTCGACCAAGAGGGTTGAAATCGGCGCCGACGCATAAATCATAAAAATGGATTTCATCTTTTATTATTGGAAGATGTTGGTATTTTCTTGACTTTGTTGTGTGAATTGATGTTTTTTTGTTTTTTTTTTCTTCTTTTTCTTTTTGAGAGAGATTTGTTTGTGTGTGTTTTTTTGTTGTTGAGAGAGATTTGTTTGTGTGTGTGTGTTTGCTTATTTTTGTGCTGGTCTGTGAAAATTGTTCAGTATATTGTATATGCATTTATTATTATATATGTTTATATATATGTTTATATACCTATCTATCAACCAATATATATATATATATATATATATATATATATATATATATATATATGTGTGTGTGTGTGTGTGTGTGTGTGTGTGTGTGTGTGTGTGTGTGTGTGTGTGTGTGTGTGTGTGTGTGTGTGTGTGTGTGTGTGTGTGTGTGTATGTATGCATGTATGTATGTAAAGAGAGAGAGAGAGAGAGAGAGAGAGAGAAACAGAGGTTAACAGATAGATAGACAGATAGACATACGTATGACGATTAACATTAAGCCTTTCCATCTTTCTTCGTTATTCACCAACCTTCTACTTTTATTTCTTTTTAAGACCTTTTTCCTCTCACTTTCTCAAACATTCTTTCTCTCGTTTCTTTACTTCCTTTTTTTTATGCTCTCCCTCTCCCCTCTACTTCATCGCCTTTCCATCTGTCACAAATCCTGGGACGCTTTATGCATATCCTTTAAGATGTTGCTCTCTGGAAGGTTCGTCTCCAGTCCTTTAAGAAGACCCCCCCCCCTCCTCCTCCTCCTCCCCATCCCCGTTTCCTCCCTAGGGGTTGTGTCTTATCCTACCTCCCCTCTCCTCTCCTTCTCCTTCTTTCTCTCCCTTCTCCCTCTCCGTCTCTCTCTCTCTTCTCTCTTTTCCGTCACCCTCTCTCGTTTCATTTATTTCTCCCTTTCCTTCTCCCTCTCCCTTTTCCTCTTCCTCTTCCTCTCCTTCATCCTCTCCCCTCCCCCTTCTCTCTCTCATCCTCTCCCTCTTCATCTCTCTCTCTCTCTCTCTCCTCTCTATGCCTTCCCTTGTATCTGCTTTAACCCCTCACTCCCCCCCCCTCCCCCTACCCTTTCGCCTGGATCTGCTTTAATCCCCCTTCCTCCCCGATTTCCCCTCTCCTCTCCCCTCCCCTCTATTTACCTCACCTTGGCTCCCATCTCCCTTCTCGCTTTTCTCCACTCCTCCCTTCTCCTATTCCCCTCTTTTATTCGCAGTCTTTTAACTCTCTTAACCCATCCATCCCTTCTCCCCGCCTATAACCCTCTCCCCTCTCCCCTCTCCCCCTTCCATATTCCCTCGTCCTCTCCCCTCTCCCCTCTCCCCCTTCCACATTCCCTCGTCCTCTCCCCTCTCCCCTCTCCCCCTTCCACATTCCCTCGTCCTCTCCCCTCTCCCCTCTCCCCCTTCCACATTCCCTCGTCCTCTCCCCTCTCCCCCCTCCCCCTTCCACATTCCCTCGTCCTCTCCCCTCTCCCCTTTCCCCCTTCCACATTCCCTCGTCCTCTCCCCTCTCCCCTTTCCCCCTTCCACATTCCCTCTCCCCTCTCCCCTTTCCCCCTTCCACATTCCCTTCCTCTCCCCTCTCCCCTCTTCATTCTCCCCCTTCCACATTCCCTCGTCCTCTCCCCTCTCCCCTCTCCCCCTTCCACATTCCCTCGTCCTCTCCCCTCTCCCCTCTCCCCTCTCCCCCTTCCACATTCCCTCTTCCCTCTCCCCTCTCCCCTCAATCCTTTCCCCCTTCGACATTCCCTCGTTCTTCCCTCTCCCTCCCTCCCTCCCTCCTTCCACCCTCATTATATACTCCTGGAAGACGGCGAAGGTTTTCAAAACAAAGCATTATATGTCTGAACCATGAGGGATGATATGCAAATGATGTTGGGGTAGGGGAGGGGGGAGGGGGAAATGATGACACGGGGAATAGGATGATGGTGATGGTGATGATAATGATGATTGTGGTAGTGGTGGTGGTGGTGATGATGATGATGGTTGATGGTGATGGTGGTGGTGATGGTTGATGGTGGTGATGATGATGACGATGGTGGTGGTGATGATTATGATGGTGGTGATGATGATGATGGTGGTGGTGATGGTGATGATGATGATGATGATGGTGGTGGTGGTGGTGATGATGATGATGATAATGGTGATGGTTGATGATGATGGTGATGGTGGTGGTGATGATGGTGATGGTGGTGGTAATGGTGATGGTTGGTGATGATGATGATGATGATTATGATTATAATGGTGGTGGTGGTGATGATGATGATGATGATGATGGTGGTGGTGATGTTGGTGGTGGTGGTGTTGATGGTGATGATGATAGTGATGAATATGATGGTGGTGGTGGTGATGATGATGAGGATGATGATGGTGATGGTGTGGAGGAGGATACTAATGATAACAATGACGATGATGATGATGATGATGTTAACGATATCTATGATAATCACATATAACATCCTTCACAGACAGAACGACCATAATAGATACCAAACGCCCCCCCCCCAAAAAAAAAAAAAAAAAAAAACAGACCCCCCAAAAAGCAGAAGAGATTTGGCCACGTGACATGCCTCTCCCGAGCGACCACCTACGCCAGCGGGCAATCGAGGTCTCTACAGCGCCAATAAACACAATTAAGTTCACCT
>NW_028234445.1:438815-441315 GCF_977035675.1 Penaeus japonicus | reverse complement strand
CACCCTCTCTCTCTACCCCTCCCCTCCCCCCCTCTCCCCTTATCCCTTCCCTTCCCCCCTTCGCCCCCCGCATTCCCTATGCCCCATTCCCCTCCCCTCCCCCACCCCCTCCCTGGCAACCCTTCACTCTATGGCCATTCTGCTCTTACGTACTTACCCCCCCCTCCCCCTCCGCCAGCCAACCCCCTCGCCTTTCTACCTCCCCCCTACCCCCTTACGATCCCCCCCCCATCTCCCCCCTAACGCCTAACCCCTCCCTTACCTCTCTCTCCCTCCCGCCTGATTTTCCTTCGTCTCGAAAGAAAATTGCAAGGAACCGATTTCAATGTGAACTCGCGTTGCTGCTAATGGCAGAATATTAAAACACACACGCACACTCACACACACACACATACAGTACACATACATATGCACAAATGCACACACACACACACACACACACACACACACACACACACACACACACACACACACACACACACACACACACACACACATACACACACACACACAAATATAAATATAAATATAGATAGATAGATAGATAGATAGATAGATAGATAGATAGGTAGATAGATGAAATCATAAGCTGTACATGCGTGCACACACGTACAAGCAGACGCAGTCCCTCAAAAGCAAACGGGAGAGGCCGTGCGTGCAAGCAAGCCAATCAGCCAATCATTGAAAAGCATTCTCCCAAATCTCGTCCTTTGAGACTCGGAAAACGATGTGCAAGAGCGCCTCTTTGCAAAGCGCCAGATGCCTTGCAATGCAACAATGCAGTGCGTCTTTTTGCTGAATTTCCCGCGGGAAGTATTGCACGAGGGGAAGCCTGCAGCGCAATTCTCTCCAGCTTCTATTGCTTCATCTTGCAATGAATGACTTGGTTATGGGTCTTTGTTTGATATCATGTGAGTGTGTGTATTATACACACATACAACCACGGACCTCACAAACGCACACAAACACAACCAAACAAAATTAACACAACACAATCATAAAACACACACACACACACACACACACACACACATTATATAAATATATATATATATATATTATAATATATATATATATATATAATATATATATATCTGTGTGTGTATGTGTGTCTGTTATAATATATGTATATATATATATATAATATAATATATATATATATATATATATATAAGATATATGTTGTGTGTGTGTGGGTGTGAGTGTTGTGTGTGTGTGTGTGTGTGTGTGTGTGTGTGTGTGTGGGTGTGTGTGTAATGTATGTATATATATATATATATATATATATATATTATATATATATATATATATAATATATATAATATATATATAACCATATATATATCTATATTATGATATATATATATATAATATATATATATATGCATATATATAATATAATATATATAATATATATATATATATATATATATATATCACTCATTATATGTGTGTGTGTGTGTGTGTGTGTGTGTGTGTGTGTGTGTGTTTATTCATACACGCCTAACCACAAAAGACCAACATCCGACTTCACAAACGAGACCCCAAAAGAGCCCAAAAGAGTCGAATCTCTCGAATAACCCGCCAAATATCCTCCAAAAATTTCCTTTATTATCCTTTATATTCATTCTCACTTTGACATTCCCACCTCTTCCTCGCATCTCTTTTATCTTCATCTCTTCTCAATGTGATCATTATCCTTATCTTCATCTCTCCTTTTCTCTTTCTTTTCTTCTTGTGTTCCCTTTTTTGGCGGGAAAATCGAAGGGAAAATATAACGATGTGATAAAGGTTGCTTTTTCTTTTTCTTTTTTTAAATCGGATTAGAAACTAGATTTTATCCCTCATCAAATATTTTGAAATTGACTTCTGAATAAAAAAAAAAGACACTTCAGATCTAATACAATTCTAACTTTACGATGCAATTGATATCAACATTGGAGAATTTTAAACAATCTGTTGCAACATCATAAACGTTTTAATATCTGGCAACAACAGCAGGTCAAGTTTCATTATCTATATTAAATTTTACATTATAAATCCTTTAATATTCTGCTAATCATTTCATTAATAATTAACTATATCCAAATGTTATTAATCATACTGTCAATAACCAACCATTAAGTTTTATTTACCATAGTACGTCCTATTCATCTTATAATTCACATTACGTTGTATCAAATATTACGTTATCATCATACCGTATCTTTATTATATTCAATTTCACATCTCTTTATACCTTTTAATCCATCACACAACTTCTCCTTCGGATATAAAGTCTAAATGAGTGAGTAGACATTTCCAGAGTGAACTTCCATGATAATTAGTGTTAATATGTCAGGAGTTGCTATGAAATTAATTATTTACGACTTTTTTCTGATTGGCACTTGATTAAAAGTGATGATTATTAATAGACGTTTCATGTTCATGCTGATACGTTGACAAGATATTTATGTGCGCTGTGTTGTTGAAAATATTGATCCTTTTATGGTGCAAGAGA
>NW_028234445.1:419306-429306 GCF_977035675.1 Penaeus japonicus | reverse complement strand
GGGAGTATAAATTTTATATTAAAAATGCGTTATGCATTTACCATTCACACTATTTTACCCCCCCCCCCTTTGGGACCTGATTGGGATTGAATTTTGATTCCGTGGCTGCCGAGTTTCGCGGGAGATTTGTAAAAACCCCGCTATCACTGTTCTGATAAGAACACATTGGAATGTCCCTGACTTCCTAAGGTGTCTGGTTTCACATCTCTTTGTGGGTGTGTTTTGCTGACGGGACAACCGTTTCTGTGATTACGGCGCGGTTTAGTCCCGGTCAGGGAGTTTTTAATTTGTATATATTAAAGCGTTACTTCTTTCTACATCTCACACATATTACCTTGTACTGTTTGGGACTTGAATTTGTGGAATCCGTGGTCGAGTGCCGCGGGAGATGTTCTTTAAAAATTTGTATCACTGTTCTGATAAGACACCCTAGTAATGTCCATGAAAATTCAAAGGTTGGGTTTCACATCTTTTTTTGTTTTGGTCGTGAGCTGATCGTATCAACGTTCTGTCGATCTTCGGCGCGGGGTTTGAGTCCCGGTCAGGGGGTTTAAATTTGTATTATTTAAAAATGCTTACGATTCACCATCTCACACATATAACCTTGGTTTAAACCCGATTTGGGGCTTGAAATTTTTGTTTTCCCTGGCTGCGAGTGCCGCGGGAGATGTTCGTAAACTCGCTATCAAATGTTCGATAAGAACCCAAAAGGTATTTCCTGACTTTCATAGGTGTCTGTTGGGACATCTCTTTGTCGGGTCGTGTAGCTGATCGGTATCAACCGGGCCTGTGATCTTACGCCGGGTTCGAGTCCCGGTCAGGGGTTTAATTTGTATTATTTAAAAAATGCGTTATGCTTTCTCCCAAATCACAAAATTTTAACCTTGGTACCTGATTTGGACTGAATTGTGTTTTCCTGGCTGCCGATGCCGCGGAGTTGTTCGTAACTCGCTTTCACTGTTCTGAAAAGAACCAATTAATGTCCATGAATCTCATAAGGTGCGGGTGCACATCCCCTTTTGTGGGGTGTGTAGCTGATCGGTATCAACCGTGCCTGTCGATCTTACGGGGGGTTGAGCCCCGGGTGGGGAGGTTAAATTTGTTTATTTTAAAAAAATGCGTTACTGCATCTCCCAAAATCACACTTTAAAAACCTTTGGGTAACTGATTTGGGACGGGAAATTTTGTTCCGTGGCTGCCGAGTGCCGCGGGGATGTTGTAAACCTCGCTATCCTGTTCTGATAGAACACATAGGTAAGTCCATGAATCTAAAGGGTGGGTTCCTTTCTCTTTGTGGGGTCGTGTAGCGTGGGTATCAACCGTGCCTGTCGATCTTACGGCGCGGGTTCGGTCCCGGTCAGGGGGGTTAAAATTTGTAATATTAAAATGGTTACGCATTCTACATTCATATACATACAACACATACATACTCATATATTATTTTGATATTTTATTATTTTTTTATAATAATTACTATATATATATATAATTATTATATGTATATATATATATATATTTTATATATATACACATACATACATCAAAACATTTTTATATTATATTATATATATATTTTTATTTATACAACTTTCATACATAATAAATAATATATATATTTTATATAATAATTTTATTATATATCATACTTTAAGATATAATATTTTTATTTTTTATATATATTTTTATATATATGAGAGAAAAGGAGAGAGAGAGAGAAGAGGAGAGAGGAGAGAAAGAGAGGAGAAAGAGGAGGGAGAAGCGGGGACGGGGAAAGGGAAAAAGGGAGAGATAAATATAGACAATAGAGAGAAAAAGGGGAGTAACAGATTACGAAAGGAGACAGACCCATGATTATAAAATTTACACAAACCCAAAACACACAAACTAAACACACAGAGAAGGAGGGTATTTATTCTGCAAACCCATACTCGAACTGTAATAACACTTCCGAGCCAATGTCACCTGGGGCCGGTGCGGGGAAAAAATTTATTCATATTACGTTTGTGAAAAACGTTTTTTATATGATAAAACTTTATTTTTTATTTTTGATTGTGAGGATTTTAGTCAATATATGTTAATGTATATATATGTATATAATTATATATTTTTATATTAATATTTAAAATATATACATATTATATATATATATATATAATATATATAATTATATAATATATATATGATTATGCTATTTTTATTATATATATATATATATATAATATATATATAATATTTTATTATGTATGTATGTATATGTTATGCTATATATATAATAATATTATATTATAATATTATATAAATATATATATATATAATATATATTTTTTATTATTATCCCAAAAACAACACACACACCACACACACACACACCACATATATATATATATATTATATAATATATATTATAAATATTTATATATATGTATATATATACATAATATATATATTTATATATGCATATATATAAGTTATATAAAATATATTAAATATATATATATATAAATATATATATACATATATGTAAGTTATATATATAATTTTTAATATATATAGTTTATAATATATAATATATAATTATTTTTTATATATATATCACACCATTATATATACAACGTGTTTGAATATTGTATTTCTAAACATATTATGAAATACGGTGTTTGTTTTTGTGGGGTTTAAAATATTCAAATATGTCATTATTTTCCTTTTATTTGTCTACAAATACCTCGAACCAAAAGCACAGGGAAGATACGTCCAAATTTAGAAAGGAAAGTATTCGACATAATCGGATCCCATTTCCCATAGTAATTTCGAGGGAAAAATATACCCTTTAAGTCTTTTTGGGGTCGAGGGTTTCCCCTTTCCCTTTTATTTCATTTCGCTGCATTAGACTTTTTTACTCATTTCCTCTGTCCCTCGTTTAAACTTTTTTCTGTATTTCTCTGTGATTCAAGCTGCCTATCATCGAATTTCACTTTTACATTCTTTACCGGGGATATTTTTAGTTTCACTACGGTACACTGTATCTCCAGAATCTCACCCCTTTAGCTTTCATTTTTACAGTCTAGCTCTGCATTGCTCTTTTCACTCCGTCACACTGTATTTTCAAATTTACCCGTTTTTCCCGTTGTATCTCGCTGTATCGCTCTCGGCTCAACTCCGGTGCAGAAACTCGAGCGCAAAAGATGTCGGTGCTCGCAATCCGTTCCCCGTGTCCCATGTGGTTTTATTTGGGAAAATGATAGAGGAACCAGGGGCACGAGTGAAAACCGAAACGTCGCGAGATGTTTTTGGGGGCTCCTTTCAGGAAAATTGAAGCATCGCCCCTTTAGAGGAAAGGATGAGAGGGTTTGGGGGGTTTAAAGGGATCCATCTACATGGGAGTGTGGGTATTAATTTATATTACGTTTCTTTCGTTTTGTTATTTTTTTTTTTCATTATTATCACTAAAATATGTAACGTCAATGTTTTATTAAGATATCATTGATGGGGTTTTACCGTGTCTTACATTAGGGTTTAATCCCGGTCAGGGGATAAATTTTTTATTCTTATTTAAAAGCTTTTTGGGATTCTACCCTCTTTCTATAGTATCATACACACACCACACACCCCGTACATATAAAATAATATATATATTTATTATATTTTATTATATATATACGATAATATACGAAATTTATGACCCAATCCTAAAATAAGCTGAACACGCTCTATCCCTTTTGTATATTTTTATCCCCATCAACCAACGATAGGGGGTTCTGGCAAAACCTGACTGGGAAAAGTTTCCTCATCTTAATCAGAGGGAAAACATTTTATATATTATATTATATTAAAATATATATATTATAATTATACAACAACATACAACACACAAAAAAAATATACATAATTATATATATATATAATATTATATATATATATATATATATATATAATCATATATATTAAATTGTATATAAACATACATATATATAAACATATATATATATAATATTATATAATATTATATATATATTATATATATATATAGAGAGAGAGAGAGAAGAGAGAGAAAGGGGAGATGTATATATTTATATATATATATAATAAATATATATATATATATATAATATATATTTTATATAAAATATATAAACATCACCAACACACACACACACACAATATTAATTATATAATTTTATATATATATATATTATAAAAATTATTAATAAATGTATATATTTTATTATGTTTATTACATATATAATTATATATATATATTATATTAAAATATATATATATATATTATATAAATAGAACATATATATATATATATAATATATAATAATATTATAACATATATAAAACATAAATATAAATATAAGATAGATAGATAGATAGATATATCGATATAAAATTTAGATTAATTATATTGAATATATTTATATAAATATAATTTTATTATATAATTATAATATATATATATATATAATATAAAGATGTTTATACATATTTTTTTGGTGGGGGGGGATGAATATATGTACAGTTATGACTTCCCTCCTCTTTCTTTATATATATATATTATATATATAAAATTTTTATATTATAATTTTTAAAATTTTAGATAGATGATAGAAGATAGATAGATGATAGATTATACATATAAAATTTTATAAATAATATAATTATATATATTAATTTATAATAATATACAAAAATAAATATTAATACCCAACACACCACACACACACAGAACACCACCCACCAACACACCCACACACCACTAATATATATATATAATTTTTATATATTATATTATTATAATATTTATTTTTTTAAATGCCACACCAAAACCGATTTTATATATATATATATATTTTTTAAAATATATTTTTAATATATTTTATAATGTTATATTATTAATATTATATATATATATATATATATTATAAATATAAAAATTGTTTATATATATATAATATATATATAAATTTATATTATATTTTAAAATAATATATATATATATATGTATATTTAAACTTTTATAATTTTAAAATTTTTTATATATTAAAAATATATATAGAAAGATAATAGTTATAGAAAAATGTGTTGTGTGTGGGTGGGTGTGTTGTGGGTTTAAAATATATTATTATAATATATATTATATATTATATATAAAATTATAAAATATTAAAAAATTATAATAATATCAAAAATTAAAATTTATATATATTATTATATTATATTATATATTTATTTTAAAAATATATAATTTAATTTTATATATATATGTTATTTTTTAATATTATATAGAAATAAGATAAATAAATAGTATAATTATTGTTTCAATGCGGGCAAATTTGGCCCAATTTAGAAAGTTGCTCAGGTTTTTTTGGCTGAAACGCGATATTTTTGAGAGTGTTCGCGCGCATATGAACTAGCATTCATTCTGTGCAAAAAAACATTGTTGGTTTGGACCCCCTTAGTTAGGAAGTGCCTGGGGGGGCCCTTCCCCTTGGAGAGCCCTTCCAAGTACCTGAAAGTGACAATATTAGCAGTAGAAAATTCGAGCGTAAAAACCCCCTTTCGGAAATTGCCGCCTCCTTCCCCCGTTGCCCCAACAATCCCAAGAATTTACAAACGGGACTTTACAGGACTTCAAAGGTTACCCCGAGTGGTCGGCGTGGCAAATTAAAACTAGCCCGCATGTAGATATTCCCTTTTCTTTAAACTT
Organism: Penaeus japonicus; assembly: GCF_977035675.1. NCBI lineage: Eukaryota > Metazoa > Arthropoda > Malacostraca > Decapoda > Penaeidae > Penaeus > Penaeus japonicus. The sequence goes on along the minus strand of NW_028234445.1, from coordinate 423,596 downwards.
TCTTGTTTTTTTCCGTTTCGCAAAAAAAAAAAAAAAAAAAAAAAAAAAAAAAAAAAAAAAAAAAAAATATAATAATTATTTTATATAAAAATATATATATATATAATATAAATAAATTTTTATATATATTTATATAAAAATTTTTTGTATAACACTTTAAATTTTGGTAACAGTTGAAAAAACATTTTTCTGTTATTAGGTTAATGGCCTGACGGTAGTGCTATCGTCTGTTTTTCAAATACGAATCAAAGTTTTTTCCTCGCACCGTCATCCTGCCGGGGAAAAGAAAAATTCCTGGGGTGGGTTTTGTGGGTGTGTGTGGGGTGGGGGGGGTGGGTGTGTGTGTGTGTGTGGTGGGGTGGGGTGGTGTGTGTTATGTGTTTGTATGTATGTAGATGTAAGTTTAAAGTTAATATATATATATATATATATTATTATATGTATAAATGTATAATTATATACATTTTTTAAATAATTAAAAATTAATAAATATATTATAAAATATATAATTTTTTTATGTTTATTAATTATATATATATATATCTATAATTATAATATATATTTTAATATATAAATTTTAAAAAGTATACCCCATTTTATTTTTGGTATTGTGTGGTAAAATTATTAAAATATATTATAATATATATTTTTTGCAATATCACACAAACATATATTATACATAAACAACATAAACCACATACAAATGAGAGTAAAAGATGCAGAACAAAAAATGGGGATATAACGGATGCCTGCCTTTGGGTTATAATCTTTATATAAAAAGTTACGGAAAGACGACCCTTTATTGCTCGTTTCATTTTCAATTACTTTAATTTTATAAATATATATATATAATATATATAAATATATAAAATTTTTATATATTATAAAATTTAAAATTTAAATTTTATTTTTTTATTTAAATAAAATTAAAATTTTAATATATATTTATATATTATATAAAATATATATATTAATATATATATATATATATATAATATAAATTATATATATATACCACAACCATAAACACGCCCGGGGCCCGCGCAGCAAAGCAACCCCTTAAATAAAAAATAAATATTATATATATATTATATTTATATATTTTAAATATAAAGGTGTGTGTGTGGTTGGTGTGTGTGTGTGTGGTGTGTGTGGTGTGTGTGGTGTGTGTGCGTTGGTTGTATGTTGTTTTGTATTTATGTAATATAAAAATATATTATATAATTATTATATATTATATTATTATTAGTTATAAATATATATATATTTAAAAATTATCTATATCTTCTATTTCTATTATCAATTACATGAAGGCATGTATTATTCTTACATGTTTGCTATATTTAAGTTGGCTATTTCCCCAAATTTTGGGGCAGTATTTTTATTTTGGGAAATAGTGTGCTTTGGTGCCCCTTAAAAGTTTTTCCCGTACATTCGAACACCTGGCGAGAGGACGGCTTGCCAAGATGAGGGACCCCGAAAGTTTGCCTTTTTTGGAAAAAACATTCCAAAAAAAACCCACTTTAGTTTTAGTCGGTGTTTTAAAAACCCCCTAAGGCAAAAAATAAAATATATATATATAACCAATATATAAATTTTAAAATTATATATAAATTAATATATTAAATATTATAATACAATATTATACATATATATATTTATATAATATATATATATATTTATATATATTTTTATAACACACACACAAACCCCACACACACACACCACACACACAACACACCCCAAACACCCCACACACACAACCACAGGCGCGGGGTTTGGTGATCGGGCAGGTAAAAGGCTCGCCGGGGGGAAGATTTACGCATAGCTGCAAACCCGATTTGGGGATTGCAGGGAAAGGGTTCCCCAAACTTCTTTCCCCGCACCGCCCCAATGCGTACCCCGGGCCCGGAAGTTAAAACTCCTCCCCGGTCCCATACCGTGAGGTTAAGGGACTCCCTTTAGGGACCAAGGGTTAATGGCACACAAATAGCCAGTAATAAAGCAGTTTTTGGAAAATTTGTCATTTCTATCAGTTACTCATTTACCCACTTAATAGTGGGGAAACCCCAGTCCCAAATACCCGATGCCCAACAGTAGAGCAGGCAACCAGGTTGGGAAGCTATTCCAAGGGCCAGACTGTCTACCCTCAGGCAACTCCCCTGAAGCCCCCACAAACTTGTGATGGAACGGGCCCCGCAATCACCATCAATCCGACAACATCCCAAGCTAGGATGAACCTACCTACAGCAGATTCAACTTTAAAGTGATTTGGGGAAAATTCAAGAAAGGCTCCCGTCAAGCCCTTTGCCCAATTTAAAAACTCAAATGGAGTTGAGAAAAATCCGAAGTGGTACAGCCATGTTGAATACATTGAAAAAACATATACCAAAGACAACTTAAAGGGTGTACCCCCTCAAGTAACCCAGAATTAAGCTAAAATTTAAAGCCGAACACCTCAGCAAGAACGTGATGGATCAAAACCTGTGGCAAGACAAAAAATGATGCAAAAAGGAAAGACAGCAAATGACCCGTGGGTAGATCAAAAACGGTGTCGAATGGGAGCGAAAAAAAAAAATTTTTTGGGACGAATTTAAAAATGTGGGAAGGGATGAAACCAGGGGCAATTCTTTCTCAGTGAAAAGGGAAAAAAGGGTCAAAGAAGGGCAAGAAAATTTTTTAGAAATTTTTGGAATAAATTTTTCAAAAACACAGAAAAAAATTTTTAACAGCCCTTTTTAGGGAAACCCTTATGGGGAAATAGGAAGACTCATTGACTTAACACTTGAAAGCTACTGTTGATTACACCAAAATGGAAACAAACCCCCTATGCCAGGGTCAGATAACGTATTTAAATTACTATTCAAAGTTTCAAGAACGAAGTGCTCTTAAAGCTGGTATTCCCTTATATGCGAAGAGACAAGGGTGAACCAAAAACCGAAAAACCCCAGAAAACTAGGCTTAGGCCGATTTTCAACTGAAGTACCAAGCAAAGTTTTCAAGGAGATTGTAAACTGGAAAAAATGATCTGCAAAATTCTGACATGGTTAAACCAGATATCAAGTGAAGTGTTCAAGAGAGGGGAAACCCTTTGAAAAATTTTGGCAAAAGGGGAAAACACGATATTTACTGAAGTCTTGATGATTTGCCAAGCTCCCATTTTTTTATAAAGTAAATTGCAAAATAGTTTCGGTAATGCAGGGGAAGAAATGCCCTCAGCTGGACCCGGGGGCGCCTTCACCTGAATTTTAAAAAATTTCAAATTCATCTGCCAAAAACCCAAACCATTACAAAAAGTTTTCCGTGGCTAAATTCAAGCTGGATTGATAGGGGACGAGGAAGCCAAAAGTTTACATTTGTAAAAAATTCTTCCGCCATAAAAAAATCGAAAAAAGCAACAAATTTTCCCAATCTTAAAACCCAAAAGTTTCTAAAGGCGATGGAAGCTCGATATTGGAAAAAAAGGCAAAGGATTTGAAAATATTCCCCTTGGTATCACCGCGCAAGATGGAGAAGTTGATCAACAAGGGATCCCCAGGCTTTGACTTTAGTTTCCTTTAATCCCTTTCCCAATTTCCATTTTAAAGTGAATCTTAGTGATTTGAATTTTACCCCTGTTCGGTGTTTTCTTAAAAATAATAGGCAGATAATCACAAGTGGTTGCAACCTAACCCATGTTTGTTTCAAGCTGCTTAGTCCCTCGTTATTGCATAAATACCTTATTTGCATATACTTATATGAAACACACCTGGCGGATCCTGCATGACGGTCTTTAATTAACAAATCAAAGAACGAGTAGGCGATTTTTTTCGTCAGAGCCTTGGCGAAACTGCAGAAACTAAGGCCATAACCTAGGCAATCTGTATCATATACTGGACCAGAAGATGGTGCCCAAATATTAGAAATTTGTTTTGTTATTCGTTTTTAAACAAATACTCGTATTTTAATAACTTTCATATTACAGGAATGTATTATTTCTTCAAAGTTTAGTTTGTATTTCATTATGTTGTTTTGCTTACATTTACTTTTAAGAGCACATTAAAATATCAGAGAAAATATAAAAGATTGCTTAATGCTTTTTTGCCGAGTTTGTTGTTAAACTCTTCGTTTTTCACTTGCCCATTTTACTGTTATTACTTTATTTTCCTATTTGATATCATTAACTTTACGTTTTCAATTTTCGAATGAAAAGATTCCAGCTCATTTAAAAATCTGTATGCCTTTTTTAATTTGAATGTTTTTTAAAAGTTACGGTTGTCATATTTTTTTAGTTTTTTATGGCTTCATAAT
>NW_028234445.1:412877-419206 GCF_977035675.1 Penaeus japonicus | reverse complement strand
ATTTTATAACTAAATATACATATATAATCTTATCTAAGTATATATATATACATACATGCTATATAATATATATAAATATAATTATATATATAATATATATATATTTATGTTTGGAAGTGTGTGGTGTGCATATCTCTCTTCCGTCCGTCTTTGTCTCTCTCTCTCTCTCTCTCTCTCGTCTCTCTCTCTCTCCTCTCTATATAATATATATATATATAATATATATATATATATATATAAGAATATAATATACCATACATATATATATATAAAGTACTCTATATAATATAAATATATATAATATATATATAACAAATGTATATAAAAAGTATATTTGTATATAAACCACACACACACACACCACACACACACTACACACACACACACACACACACACATATATACTAAATAAATATAAATAAAATGATATATATATATATAAATATAAATAATATATATATGTATATAAATATATCTCACATCACAAACTATATCTATAAAAATAAATAATATGTGGTGCTGTGTGTGTGTGTGTGTGTGTGTGTGAGTGTATGTATATAAATACACACACAACACCACACCACACACACACCCACAACACACACACACACACACACCCACATAAAAAAATATATAATATATATATATATATATATAAATATAAATATGTGTGTGTGGTGTGTGTGTGTGGTGTGTGTGTGTGTGTGTGTTGTAGTTGTATATATACATATATATTATATATATAATATATATATATAATATATATATATAATTTTATATTAAATAATTTAATAAATAAGTCGATATGTTTTTCTACGGTAAGTCCATAGTAAACAAATAAAATATAACTCACCGGTAGCCATGAATTCCGTGGATTGCAACGTGCATTCACGCAATAAGGTAAGCTTTGCAATATTCGTTCTAATTTGTGATGATCAGCAATTCATTTTCCCGTTGTCCTGGAATTTCCATTGTCATGTTCATATTTGTAAATAACGGGTAAATATTTCCAATAATTTATTTTAACATCTATTGTTAATTATGAACGTAAACGCAATTACACAGCCACTATACAAATACATTATACTTTTTCACTATTTCTGTGTGGAAAATGACAAACAAGGGCAAATAGGAAGTTGAACAGATAGAATGGTTAAACGATAATGTATACACATATGCAAGTACTTATGTTATGTATTTATGTGTAATGTACAATATGTGGTGTGTGTGTGTGTGTGTGTGTGTGGTGTGTGTGTATAAATATATAAATATATATATATATAATCTATATATATATATAATATATATATATATAATGTGGGGGGAATATGTAGGTTGTGTGTGTGTGTGTGTGTGTTGTGTGTGTGGGTGTGTGTGTGTGTATGGTTGTGGGTGTGTGTGTGTACAAACATTCATTCATATATACATATCACCACACACAGACATATATATATCATATATATATAGATATAATATATATTATATAATATCTATATATATACAATATTGTGTGTGGTGTATTTGTGTGTGTATGTGTGTTTGGAGGGTTGCATCTACTTACCCATACACAAACACATGCTGAGTCACATATGTTCTCATTCGCCTTTATTGCACGGCGCACTAGGGGGGAAAAACAAATTAAGCGGCATGATCAACTGTAACTCGCTAATCAAAACCCGGTTAATTGTTAATTGCCAATAAATACTTTTTAATTTTTTATAACAGGAACCATAATTCAACCAAATGTCTCAATGAGGGATTACTGCCCATAAGGCTCATATTCAAAGACATCAATGGGCATGTTGCAGCAATGCGATGCCCGAAGTTTCATGATGAACGAACACACAATAGAAGTATACACGCAAGGGAATTGCACACCATTACATACCATACAACAGATAAACGCACATGCACACAACCGCCGAGGGACTCACACACGCACACATACATATCCATATATATATATACTTATATATATTATATATATATATATATATAACTATATATATATATATATATATAAAATATACATATATATATATTTACATATAATATATATATATATATATATAGTCTATATCTATGTATGTATGTATTAAATAAATATACATATAATAATGTATGTATATATGTATATATATAATTTATATATATATATATATATTATATATATATATATATATTGTGTGTTATAAAAATAAAATATATATATATATATTCTATATATTATATATTCATATACAGATATAAATATGTAATATGTATAGTATATTATATATATATATATATATATATATATATATATATGTAATATATACACGCACACAGATATAAATACGCATACAAAGATAGAAAAAAAAAGTTAAATTGCAGTACGTACTGAAATACCAACAGTGAATTATTTAAGCCAAATATTGAGCATGAGACCGCACGTTTTTATCCTGACGTAAAGATTATGAGAGACAGAAGAACAGAGAGAGAGAAAGGGGGGGGAAGAAAGATAGAAAAAAAAATAAAAAGAGAGAAAGAAAGAGAGAGAGAAAAAATAAAAAGAGAGAAAGAAAGAGAGAGAAAAAAAAGATAAAAAGAGAGAGAAAAAAAGAAAGAGAGAGAAAGCAAGAGAGAGGGCACAAAAGGACTATCAATTATGCTCTTACCGCATTGTGTCCTAACCGCACTTATCTTAATGGCATAATGGCTTGTTATAATTGACAACGCTGCGTAGGAAGTAATTATTCGCAGCGGATATCAATGGGCACTTTGGTCATTAACATAAATGGGGGAATGGTAATGATTAATAGAATTCTTGCAGAAGAATTCTTTTTTCTTCTTCTTCTTCTTCTTTCTTCTTTTTCTCGTTTTTTTTTTTTTTCATTATCCTCCTTCTTTCTTCGTCTTCTTTCTTTCCTCTCCTATTTCTCCTCCTACTGCTCCTCCTTTTTCTTATTTCTTATGTTTTATCCTTCATCAGTTTTTTTTTCCTCTTTTTCCCTATTTTTTCTCTTTCTTATCCGTTTTTTTTTTCTTTCTTTTCTTTTCCTCCTTCTTCCTGTTCTTCATTTTCTTTTTCACCCTCACCTACATTTTTTTTTCTTTTCTTCCTTTTCAAGAAAATAAGATAGAGGCCGTTTCTTAAGATTTCTATCAGATTTCTATCTCTCTCTCTCTCTCTCTCTCTATACATATATATATATATATACATATATATATATATATATATATATATATATATATATATATATATATACATATATATATATCTTCTCTCTCTCCCATCTCTCTCTCTCGTACCTCACTCTCTCTCTCCCTGTCTCGCTCTCTCCTTTCTCCTCTCTCCTCTCTCTCTCTCATCATCTTCTCGCTCAGCTCTCTCTCTCTCTCTTTCTCCACTTTACCAAGTTTTTTTTTTTCCTTTTTTTATTGTTTGAAACTGTAAATGGGTTATGATGATTATATAGTATGTTGATATATGATTATCAAATACACCCAATACATCAGTATACAAATATATGTGACCTAATTTGAATCGCAGCCACGAATATTCTTTATAAGCCGGGTCAGGTCGGGTCAACTTTGATGGACGGGTAATTCACGCAAAGTTGCCTCCCCCCAAAAGAGCTGAATACCTTTGACTGCCACGCCTTACATTCCAGACTACCTTCCTGCGTAACCACTGCTGGAAATTGCTGATAAGAAAACCTTTCCATATAACCGGGATGTCTGGAATATGCAGACAGACCGGGATCAATTGTGCTACCGCTGACACCTGATTTCTCCGCCTGTTTATACTAGTTGTGATGATGTTTATTACTGTGATCATTGTGCTGTAGTGTATATTATCTATAGTATACCATAACGCCAGACTATCTGCGTTATGGAATAAACCTGATTTGCATAAACCCTGTATTTGGCATCATATAACTATTGTGCGTGGGTTATTATTAGTTCCACCATACTAAGACACCCATCACACTAGGAGTACAACCAGACAAAGGGTTTATACAAATTGCTTTTAATCCATAATGCGATTAGCTTACACCAAGGTACACGAGAAGTAATAAACACTATAGCACTATAATCAACCCAAAACCAGCAACCTAAACCTATAACGACGCGTATAAGCAGAAGGCGAAATCAGGCGTCTGTGGTAGCGCCGTCGACCCCAGTCCGTCAGCGTGTTCCAGACATCCTGGTTACATGAAAGGTTTTCCCAAAGGCATTCTCATAAGCGGTTTCGCGGTTACGTAAGAATGGGAAAACGGTGGCATTCAAAGGTAGTAAATAAGAGGTAATTATGGGCTAGGCAATTATCTGTCAGAGATCACACGACCTGACCTAAAAGGTGCATAATTAATGCCCTATTGTGGTAATGTATTTTACTGTAATATACGTATATTGATGTATTTAATATCATATACAAACATATTATATAATCATCATAGAAAAATAACTTGTGTTTTTCTTCTACTTCTCTTTCTTGTTCTTCATTTTTCCATTCTCGCTTTACTACGGAATGAAATAGATAGGGGAGATTCAGATTTTTTTTTCTCTCTCTCTTTCTCGAATAAAACTTTTCGTTTCTCTTTTTCTCTTCTTTGTCGACTTTTTATTTAGTTTTGTCTTGCTATTTTCTTTCATGACCTTCTTTGTTTTATTTACTTTCCTTTTTTTTCATAATAACAATAATAATGATAATGAAAATCATCCTTTTATTACTGATAACCGTAATGATAACAATGACAATAACAGTCATATCAACAAAAACCGTAATGATGATGGCAATTATCATTATCTTTAATATTACCCTTATAATCCCCATGAAGCCGTAAATGCTTGATATCATCAATATCATCATTATAATAATGAAATTATGATAATAATGATAAAATGATAAAGATGATCGTAATAATAATGATGATAGTGGTGATAATGGTAATGATGATAGTGAAGATAATGATAGTGATGATTATGATAATATGATAATAATAATGATAACAATAGCACATAACAAACACATCCAGAAACCCATACCTTTGGTTAACCCCTTCCCACATATTTACATTTCTACATACCCCTTACCCCTCCCCCAACCTCCCTGCTACCCCTTTCAACCCCACTACACTCCTCATCCCACTACTCAACCTTCCCTACACCGTAATCCTTCTGTCACCCTCCTACCCCCCCCCCCCCTCCTATCCTCTAACCTCTCTTACTCCCCCCTCCTCCTATCCCCCATCCTTCCTCCCCTACCCACTCCTACCACCACCACCCTCCCATCCCCCCAACCCGCCTCCCAACCCCCAACCCCAACCTCTTCCTACCCACTTCCCTTCCCTACTCAATACACCCCTCCCCCCCTCCCCCACCCCCCATCCACCCACCCATATACCCATATACCCTCTACCTTCTTCCCAACCCCCCAACCTCTTCCTACCCACTCCCTCCCTTCCCCCAACCCCCCCACCCCATCTCCCTCCCTTCCCCCAACCCCCCCACCCTATCTCCCTCCCTTCCCCCACCCCCTCCCTTACCCCCACCCAAACTACCTCCCTCCCCAACCCTCCTGCGTTAACAAGACCTCGTTCGCGAAGGCAGGCATGCAGGGAGGGAGGGGGGGAGGCAGGGAGGGAGGGTGGGGATATACCCGGTCGATATAACCCAACAATGGGTGTTACTTCGACAAACAGTGGTATTGATTCTTGGAGGTAGACTTGAAGAGGCGTGAAGAAGGATGAAAGGGGAAAGAGAAAGAGAGAGAGAAAGAGGGGGGGGTGTAAGAGGGAAGAGACCAGGTAAGGGGTAGAGGAGTGTAGGGGGGATAGGGGACAGAGGGAGGGGGAGGGGAGGGAAGAGACCAGGTAAGGGGTGAAGAGGGAGATAGGGGAGGGAAGGAGGGAGGGAGAAAGAGAGAGAGAAAGAGGGGGGGGGTAGGAGAGGGAAGAGAGCAGGTAAGGGGTAGAGGAGTGTAAGGGAGAGAGAGAGGGGGGGAGATGGGAGAGACCAGGTAAGGAGTAGGGGGTGGAGAGAGAGAGAGGGAGGGGGGAGAGGGAAATACCAGGTAAGGGGTAGGAGGTGGAGAGAGAGGGAGGGAGGAGAGGAGATGGAGAGAGGGAGAGAGAGATAGATAAAGGGGGGGAGGGGAAAGACCAGGTAAGGGGTAGAGGGGTGTAGGGGAGATAGGGGAGAGACCAGGTAAGGTAGTGTAGGGGAGAATGGGAGTGAGAGAGCGAGAGAGGAAAGGAGAGGGAGAGAGAGAGAGAGAGAGGGGGGAAAATTATCATCACTGTTGTCATTATCATCCATCATCATTTTCATTATCATCGTTTTAT
>NW_028234445.1:399960-402460 GCF_977035675.1 Penaeus japonicus | reverse complement strand
ACAGATAACAGATACAAAACAAATGGCAACAGATAACAGATACAAAACAAATAGCAACAGATAACAGATACAAAACAAATGGCAACAGATAACAGATACAAAAGAAATGGCAACAGATAACAGATACAAAACAAATGACAACAGATAACAGATACAAAAGAATTGGCATCAGATAACAGATACAAAACAAATGACAACAGATAACAGATACAAAAGAAATGGCAACAGATAACAGATACAAAACAAATAGCAACAGATAACAGATACAAAAGAAATGGCAACAGATAACAGATACAAAACAAATGGCAACAGATAACAGATACAAAACAAATGACAACAGATAACAGATACAAAAGAAATGGCAACAGATAACAGATACAAAACAAATAGCAAATAAAGGGAACAGATAACAGATACAAAGAGATAATGGCAACAGATATAGATACAACAAACAAATGGCACGATAACAGATACAAAATTAATGGCAAAAAGATACAGAACAAAGAAATGGCACCCGATAACCCGATACAAAACAAATAGCAACAAAATAACAGATTCAAAACAAATGACAACAGAAAACCGATGCCCAAAAAACATGACAAAAAGATAACAATACAATGAAATGGCAACAGATAACAGTTACAAAACAAATAGCCAAAAAGATAACAGATACAAAAGAAATGGGAAACAGATAAACAGATACAAAACAAATAGCAACTGATAACAGATACAAAAGAAATGGCAACAGATAACAGTACAAAACAAATGGCAACAGATAACAGATCAAAACAAAATGACAACTGATAAAAGATACAAAAAAAATTGGCAACAGTAACAGATACAAAAAATTTGCAACAGATAACAGATGCAAAACAAATGACAACAGATAACAAAATTACATAAGAATGGGCATCAGATAACAGATACAAAGAAATGCAAAAATAACAGATACAAAACAAATGGAAACAGATACAAAATACAAAAAAATTGGCAACAGATAACAGATAAAAAAAAACAAATGCAACAGAAAAACAGATCAAAAAAAAAAATTTTACAAAAGAATAAACAGATACAAAAAAATGGCAACGATTAAAAAAAAGATACAAAAAAGCAACAGGGTAAAAAAAGATACAAAAAAATGGCAACAGATAACAGATACAAAACAAATAGCAACAATAAAAAAGATACAAAAGAAATGGCAACGAAAAAAGATACAAAACAAATAGCAACGATAAAGATACAAAAGAAAATGGCAACTGATAACGTACAAAAGAAATGGCAATGATAACAGATAAAAAAAAAAGAAACGTAACAGATAATAAAAAAATAGAAAAACAGTCACGAAAAAAAAGAGGGAAAGAAACAGATCAAAAAAAATGCAAAAAACCCAATACGTTTTCACCAAGATCTTAACTTGCCGGCTTGCTTCGGAGAAAAAACCCGCAACTCAGGTCAACAGCCACATCCCCCGGAGTTGGAAACTTTTCCTCTCAGAACGCCAGGAGCTAAGGTTTGGAAAATATGAGGTACATGGGGTTCCTGCTTTTCGGTGTCTTTTGGGGACGAAGAAGTTTTTCGTCAATGTCCGTTCCAGCTGTTTTTCTAACGGGGGGTCCGCGGATTATACGGGGCCGCAGACAAAAAACCCTGTCGAGGGGTCAACAGAAGGATTTCGGGAGAGTTCTGTTGATCTCCCATGTGCCTTTTTTTTCTTTTTTTTAATTTTCTGTTATTTTATTTGTCTTAATCGAGTGAGTTTTATTTTTATTTTGTTTCCATATCCTAATTATACCCCACTTTTTTTTTTTTTTTTTTTTTTTTTTGTTAATGCTTCTTTTGAAAGCAATTCATAATAAACCCCTTTTTCCTGTGAAAGAAAACCAACCTTTTATTTACATTTTAAATAAAAATGTAAATGACTATATTTTTAATCCTGTCCAAGGGGCCCCCCTGAATATATAAGTGATGCAAAGGTAACAAAAGTTTTGAAAAGTTGTGGAACACTGCATACAGCAGTGGGAAATATCGGACAAAAGATTTAGTTAAAACCCAGATTTTTAGTAATGGTAAGTCAGGCAGTGTTTCCACTCCATTTTGTCTATACAGAGTATTATGAACCGGACATGGCACATTTGGGGTTGTTGTTCTAATATCCTGTGTATGTTATATACTTATTTATTTGTTTTTATTTATTCCCTTTATTGATGGATGTGTTTTGAGTATTGTATATTATGTATGTATTATATATTATATATATATATATATTTTAAAATTTTTATATATATATATATATATATATATATAGAGGAGAGGAGAGGAGAGAGAGAGAGAGGAGAGAGGGCATAATAATATAGTATATATTTATATATATATATTATTATATAAATATATATATAAATATAAATATATATAATATAATGTGTGTTTGTTGTTTGTCTGTGCTGAAACGTGTGTGTAGTGGTGTGTGGGGGTTTTGTTGTGGGGTTTCTGGTTTTGTTGT
>NW_028234445.1:394960-397460 GCF_977035675.1 Penaeus japonicus | reverse complement strand
AACGAATGGCAACAGATAACAGATACAAAACAAATGACAACAGATAACAGATACAAAACAAATGACAACAGATAACAGATACATAAGAAATGGGCTAACAGATAACAGATACAGAAACAAAATGACAACGGATTTGAGATAACAGATACATAAGAAATGGCAACAGATAACAGATACAAAACAAATGGCAACAGATAACAGATACAAAACAAATGACAACAGATAACAGATACAAAACAAATGACAACAGATAACAGATACAAAACAAATGGCAACAAATAACAGATACAAAACAAATGGCAACAGATAACAGATACAAAACAAATGACAACAGATAACAGATACAAAACAAATGGCAACAGATAACAGATGCAAAACAAATGGCAACAGATAACAGATACAAAACAAATGACAAAACATATAAACAGATAACATAAATAAATGGCAAACAATAACAGATACAAAACAAATGACAACAGATAACAGATACATAAGAAATGGAAACAGATAACAGATACAAAACAAATGACAACAGATAACAGATACATAAGAAATGGCATCAGATAACAGATACAAAACAAATGACAACAGATAACAGATACAAAAGAATTGTGCACAGATAACATTATACAAACAAATTGCACAGAATAACAGATAACAAAAAGAAATTGGCAACATATTATACAAAAAAAAGAAATGGGGCAACAGATAACCAGACAAAATAAATGCAACAGATCACAGATACAAACAAATGACAACAGATAAACGATACATAAGAATTGGCCAACAGATAACAGATACAAAACAAATAGCAACAGAAACAATAAAAAGAAATGGCAACAATAAACAGATACAAAAGAAATGGCAACGATAACAGATCAAAATAATGGCAACAGATAACAGATACAAAAAATTGACCACAGATACAGATACAAAAGAATTGGCAACAGATAACAGATACAAAATACAAATAGCACGCACAGATAACAGATACAAAAGAAATGGCAACAGATAACAGATACAAAAGAAATGGCAACAGATAACAGTAGCAAAAGAATGGCAACAATAACAATACAAAACCAAATGACCACAATAACAGATACAAAAGAAATGGTCAACAGATAACAGATAACAAAACAAATGACACCAGAAAACATATACAAAACCAATGCAACAGATAAACAGAAACAAACAAATAGCAACAGATAACAGATACAAAACAAAGGCAACAGATAACAGATACATAAATAAATGGCAACAAGATAACAGATACAAAACAAATGAGCAACAGATGCGAAAACAGATACATAAGAATTGGCAACAGATAACAGATACATAATATTTTATACTTAAACTGACAACAGATATACAGATACAAAACAAATGGCAAGCAGATAACAGATACAAAACAAATAGCAACAGATAACCAGATACAAAAGATAATGGCAACAGATTAACAATACAAAACAAATGGAAGCACACAGATAACATATACAAAGCACCACAAACAAACAAATGACACAGATAACAGATACATAAGAATTGGCTAACAGATTACCAGATACAAACAAATACAACATATAACAGATACAAAAAAATGGCAACAATAAAAAGATTACAAAACAAATTGGCAACAGATAACAGATACAAAATTAGATGACAACAGTATAACAGATACAAAAGAAATTAAGCAACAGATAACAGATACAAACAAATGACAACAGATAACAATACTAAAGAAAGTCAACAGATAACAGATACAAACAAAAGCAACAGATAACAGACAAAAACTGGCAACAAAACAATACCAAACAAATAGCAACAGATAACAGATACAAAACAAATGACAACAATAACAATACATAAAAAGGCACAGATAACAGATACTAAACAACATAGCAACAGATACAGATACAAAAGAAAATGGCAACATATAACAGATACAAAACAAATGGCAACAATAACAGATACAAAATTATGAGCAACAGATAACTATTACAAAGAAATGGCACAGATAACAGATACAAAACAAATACTACAGATAACAGATACAAAACAATTACAACAGATAACCAGATGCAAAACAATATGACATGTATTAACAGATAACAGATACAAAAGAAATGGCAACAGAATAACAGGATACAAAACAAATAGCAACAGATAACAGATACCAAAAAGAAATGCAACAGATAACAGATACAAAACAAATAGCAACAGATAAAGCAGATACAAAAGAAATGGCAACAGATAAAATAACAGATAGCTACAAAACCACCTTCAAATGGCAACAGATAACAGATACAAAACAAATGACAACAGATAACAGATACAAAAAAATTGGCAACAGATAACAGATACAAAACAAATAGCAACAGATAACAGATGCAAAACAAATGACAACAGATAACAGATACATAAGAAATGGCATCAGATAACAGATACAAAAGAAATGGCAACAGATAACAGATACAAAACAAATGACAACAGATAACAGATA